>NC_081563.1:93998371-94015650 GCF_022355385.1 Mustela nigripes | reverse complement strand
CCCACCGGGGTCTATCTTCCCGTCGCTTTGGATTCACTTCTCCGCCGGTCCTACCTTTCAGAAAGTGGTTGTTTTTCTGTTTCCAGAATTGCTGTTCTTCTCTTTGATCTGCCGATGGATTTTCAGGTGTTTACAATCTTTAGATAAGCTATCTAGCTGATCTCCAGCTAGCTGAAGTAGTCTCAGCTTGCTACTTCTCAGCCATCTTGACTCCTCTTCCTACATTTACATTTTTAAAAATATTTACCTCCATAATTAAATTACTGCTATTCTTTATTTTTTTCATGAAGATTTAAATTACTGTGTAGTTATTTTTCTTTCAATTTGAAGTACTTCCAGGTCAGGGCTACTCACGCTTTTTAAAAAAAAATCTCACAATGCTTTGATTTCTCTTTCATTTTTAAGGACAGCTTTGACAAATATATAATTCTTCGTTGATGGTATTTTTCTTTCAGTATTTAGAATGTGTTGTCTAATTGCCTTTGGTCTCCATAATTTCTGCTGACAAATTAGCTGTTAATCTTACTGAAGACCCCTTGTGCATGGAGAGAGTCCTTCTCTTTTACTGCTTTCAAAATTGTTTCTTTGTGGTCAATTTCCTACAGTATAACTTGATTTGTCTAGGTTGGATCTTTTTTTTTTTTTTTTAAAGATTTTATTTATTTATTTGACAGAGAGAAATTACAAGTACACTGAGAGGCAGGCAGAGAGAGAGAAGGAAGCAGGCTCCCTGCCGAGCAGAGAGCCCGATGCGGGACTCGATCCCAGGACCCTGAGATCATGACCTGAGCCGAAGGCAGCGGCTTAACCCACTGAGCCACCCCGGCGCCCCAGGTTGGATCTTTTTATTCTCCTTGAAGTTCATTAAGTTTTTCAGATGTATAGATTAATGTTTTCATCAAACTTGGGAAGATTTTGCCACTATTTCTTCAGATAATCTTTCTTATTCATTTATCTCCACTTTTTAAAGAAAGATTTTTTATTTTTAAGTAAACCCTACACCCCATGTGCAGCTTGAACTTAGAACCCCAAGGTCAAGGTCCCATGCTTACTGACTGAGTCAGTCAGATGTCCTTCTTCAGACAATCTTTCTAAACTCTCTCTCTCTTCCCTTTTCTTCTGAGTTTTCTGTTATGTGTGTTATTATATTGGTGATGTCCCATAGTTCTCTGAGGATCTGTTAATTTTTCTTCATTCTTTTTTCCTTCTTTTACTCAGGCTGGATAATTTCAATTGGCTTGCTCCCAAGTTTGATTTTTTTTTTTTTAAGATTTTATTTATTTGGCAGAGAGAAAGACAGCAAGAGCAGGGACACAAGCAGGGGGAGTGGGAGAAGGAGAAGCAGGCTTCCCATAAGCAGGGTGCCCAATGTAGGGCTCAATCCCAGGATCCTGGGATCATGACCTGAGCTGAAGGCAGATGCTTAATGACTGAGCCATCCAGGTGCCCCCAAAATTGATTTTTAAAAAGTTTTTATATTGTGGATTTTTTACTTGATGGCACAGTGTTCAGTGGATGTGAAACTTTAAACTCCCGTTTTGGGGAATTCATTGAAATTTTATTATGCCCTAACAGAAGGTCAAATTTGTGACAATTTCTTGTGTGTTTGAAAATAATTCATGTTCTTTCTTTGCCACATTCAAGGTTCTGTGTACATCTTAATATAACCTTTAGATTATATAGGTTTTAGCTTTACATAATTCTAGGAGCTTTTAAATTGTTGATGTATGGAAGAAGTATTTAAAGTTTTTCTTCTATGAAATTGTGAAATTGTCAATTTTTAAATGTATGCCAACTTTGTTTTTCATAAATTTTACTGATTAAGTATATCATGACTAATGATTGTATCATATTATAAATTTTATCTTTTATCAGTGTGTGACATTCTATGTTATTCTTTTCATAGAGTCCTAGTTCACACTGGAACAGCAGAGTTGAGTAGCTGTCATCCAGACTGTATGGCTTCCAAAGCCCAAAATAGTTACTATTTGACTCTTTACAGAGAACATTTGCTGACTCTTGCTTTAGGAAGCTTCTAATTAGTAGATTTCTACCTAAAGTCAAGTAAAGGTCACATATATAGTAATGATTACTTTTTCCAGGAAGATAGAAGATGCTTTTACTGCTTAGCAGTTGTAGATTTGATATAGGTATATCTTGGATATATTGCAGGTTTGGTTCCTGGCCATTGAAATAAAGTGAAAATCACACTAGAGTGAGTCAGATGAACCGTTTGGTTTCTTAGTGCATATAAAAGTTATGTTTACACTATACTATAGTTTATTAAGTGTGCAATAGCATTATGTCCAAAAACTGTACATCCTTTAAATTAAAAAAATGCTTTATTGTTAAAAGATGCTCTCATCTGGGCATCCAGCTAGTCATAATCACTGATCACAGATCACCATAGCAAATATAATAGTAATAGTGAGAAAGTTTGAATTATTGTAAGAATAGCCTTTCTTTTAATTTCAAAATATGTTAAAGGTTTATCTGTAGGTATTGTGTACTAGGACTAATAGGTGTTATTTTTTTGCCTCATTTAAAAAAAATTTCAAATATCATTGCTGAATTTTTAAAAAAACTCTATCATTCTTAGTTTGATAAGTAAATAAACTTTGCAAACTCAGACTATAATTTTCCCCTTCCTTTTTCTACTCAGGTTGATATAATTGAAAACGGAAGTCTGACTTTCCTGGCCTATAATGTATAAAGACTGGACAGTCTAAAACAGGAGTTAGATACTGGCCTCTGGTTCCATGAAGAGATAATGATGGTTTTGTGGAAAGTAATAGTGCATTCTTAGTTGACTGAAGCTTGGATAGGAATTAATTGCATAACTAAGAAGCTGAATTTTTTTTCTTTCTCTATAGTATAAAGAGTGTGAAAAGGCCCTTTTAATGTTTTCATAGAGTGGCTTCTTTTGGAAAACATCCTTGAACATACCATGGAGCAGTGTCAACTGTAATATAAAATGTCCTAGAAATCTTGCAATTTACGAGTTTAACTGCACACCTGAGGATTACAAGATTTTTTTCCGTCCACCCGTAATAGCCCAATGACTGATTTAGCAGAGAGGAAGCAAGATGGATAATCCTGATCACCTTCTAATATTTTTCCTGTCTTGCTGACTTCAGAGATTTAGAAGTACAGCATTTGCAGGATTTATACATCTTTTAGGTGATATTTTAGAGTCAAACTCAAGAGATGAAGAGGAAGAATGGTTCTTACATAGGTACACATACTTCATTATTTGCAAATAGGATTATTTTTCATATATCCAGCTCCTTATTGCTCAGCTGTTCTTCATTTTGAAGATCTGTGTAAAAAGGCACAAAGGTTTCTTGACATTGTGTTTTCTCTCTGTTGACACCATTGACTTGAGAACAGAGGAATATGGAACAGCAAGATGTAGTCCCAAGGTCTGGATCTACTGAATTTCCCTTTCCAACCTTCATTTGTTTTGTTTGTTTGTTTTTAAATCTAAAAATCAGAAAAATAATAAGGGTGTTTTTCTCATAGGGTTATTGTGAAGATTTTCCTATAATGATGCAAAAGTAGCAGGCATATAATTACCACTTGATTATGTTTGTTATCTTAAAGTACATGTAACTAGTTATCTCCAGTTTGTTGAATCACCTGAATAAAAGTGACTTTTAAGGTTCATGTAATGCTTATATATTGCAATAAAGAATAATATTTTGTTTATAAATCTCACATTACCAACTGTATGATTCTAATGGTAAAGGTTTTTTTTTTCCCCTGATTTTAAGAAATATGCCTCTTTCCCACCATTTTCTTATTTTTCTTAAATGTATGCACATCTTTCTGACTGTCTCTATGTCTCTCTATCTTCTACTCTCTCTGTATGACCTTTTTTTCTCCAGTACATACAATTCAGACGAGATCGGGCGCGTTCAGGGTGGTATGGCCGTAGACACCAGTACATACAATTCAGAAGAAATGGAGGCTGTAGGGATATTTACATGGTTAAAGACTATCTCTGTCCCATTACAATTACTCAGTAGCAGTCCCACCATAGACAAAAAGGCTGTTGAAAGAAGAACTACTCTTTTTTCTGATTCTAAGATACATCTCCAGAGCATTTCTTAGATAACAGACTTAAAATAAAAATTATGAATGTTGAGTTGTAAGTTTGAGTTTTTCTTCAGCACTGCTATTCTCTCCTGATAAACTCTTATTTCACTGAATTCCAGAGAACACTGTTGGGATTGCCTGATTTGGAACCTCATGATCAAAAGGAAGAATTGACTAATGGAAGTTTTAAATTATCCATTATACCAATATGCCTCAATGCTTCCCCCACTAGAGGTGCAGTTATGGACACCGGTGCTGTACCACAGTTTTCTCACCTCTATTCTTTTTTTTTTTTTTTTTTTTAAGATTTGTTGTTGTTGTTGTTTATTTGACAGACAGAGATCACAAGTAAGCAGAGAGGCAGGCAGAGAGAGGAGGAAGCAGGCTCCTCACTGAGCAGAGAGCCCAATGTGGGGCTCGACCCCAGGACCCTGAGATCATGACCTGAGCCAAAGGCAGAGGCTTAACCCACTGAGCCACTCGGGCACCCCTCTCGCCTCTATTCTTATAATAAACACCTTCCCAACATACTTAAGATGGTAGTTAAATTAAATACCTTGAATTTATTTTGTTGGTCTAGCAAGTGAGCTGTATCTGTGTTATCTGGATGTATCTTTGGGTTGCTAATTTTCATGATGGTATTCAAAATCTTTTTGAATGCAGGAAAGATGCAGGTAACACAATGGAGCAATTCAGAAAGAAAAAAATGAAAATGACCAAGCAAAACAGTAACAGAAGACCTCTCTTATTGATTCGGAAAAGATGAGACTATGTGTGTAGCAGCCAGTGTCAACAAAGTACAAGAAAATGACACTTCTCACACTTGGCTAGTTACTTCTCATGTAACTTTTTGGAAAACAATTTAACAAGTATCCAAATCTTCGAAAAAGTTCTGGGTGCCAGACATTCTTTTTTGGAATTGACTGTGTGGAAATAATCTGCAGGAGGATGTTGCTGTAGGAGGTTTATCATAGTTCTGTTTAAAAAAGAGGAAAAAAACCCTCAAGTGATGTATCTAATAATAGGGGATTATAGACATGCAACAGGATATTGTAAAGTCATTAAAATTGTGCCATAGAATAGTGGAAATTGTTTATGAAATGTGAAGGAAAATGTAATATGGGTTTCAAAACAGCTTTATACTTTCCAATTGCATATTTTGGCTAAATGTATATATTTATAATATATTCTGGAGATATTTAATGAGAATTTGTGATGTTAATGATATTTTTATGACTTATCTATATATTTTTTCAATTTTCTATGATAAACATGTACTTTTTGCAAAAAGGGAAAATAATGGTGCTTTTTTATTTTAAACAAAAGGGACCAGTAAGAATATTTTATTATTTCATTCAGAGATTCAAAGTTCTCTGGGGCTAGATCCAGGCTGTGAAATATCACATAAACACAATAGATAAATCTAATTGTCATGGCCCCTGATTTGTTTTCCAATTAAGTGAATTATTTTTCTAAAGCAATCTGATGAATTTCTGAGTAAAGATCAAGTCTTTAAAAAATTCATATTTTCCTTTTGTTGAATAAAACCAATAATACTGATGTGATTATAAAGGATAAATAAAAACCACAAGGGAATAAAATTGGTCACGTTTGTTGGGAAAGCATTTATGAATTAAACTGTTTTCAAAGGACTATGACCAACATTGTTCCTAACCCCAAATCTTTCTCGTTCTTCTGGATGTTCTGTTATGAATGAAAAAAAAAAAAAACCAAAAAACAGAAAGCCTTAAATAAGAAATCCTAGTCATCATCTCATTTGTTGTTCTTTGTTGACTCATGTCATTCCTGTGTTTTAAGCAAAAGTTGCCTCTTGTGATTATAGAGACTCAAACGATTTCTTCAAAAGGTGTTACCTTAAAGTTTACTTTTTAAATAAGAAGTTTAGGTTAGTTGCCTGAGACCAGGATGACATTTCCTCACTGGGCATAGGGATTTGGTAAATGAGAGAAGCAGGACAATTAGTCTGGGTTTACTAATATTTATGAATACATTTAAGCTTGGAAAAGCTTCCATTACAATCCTTTTCTAAGGAATTGAAGAACTCGACCTCATGCTTCATTGGTTAGTTTTCTGGTTGCCTGCCCACTTAACTTCTTGTGCCATTGCAAGGTGAATAGAAATGGATGTTCTGAGAGAGTCACCATTTGTTGGAAGAATTACAGCAAAAGGGAAAAGGACTCCTTCGCTTGCATTTCACTTCCTTTCAAAAAGACTAGAAGGGCGCCTGGGTGGCTCAGTGTGTTGAGCCGCTGCCTCCATCTTGGGTCATGATCTTGGGGTCCTGGAATAGAGACCTGTATCGGGCTCTCTGCTCAGTGGGGAGCCTGCTTCCCCTCCCCCTCTCTCTCTCTGCCTGCCTCTCTGCCTACTTGTGATCTTTCTCTGTCAAATAAATAAATAAAATCTTAAAAAAAAAAAAAAGGACTAGAAGTGTCTGAGGACCCAGGTAGAGAAAGCTATCAATTCTTTATTTCAGAGACTACACGTGATCTAAATCTACTGCTTTTTTCCCCTGCCACTCTTAACTTAGCACACATTATAACCTTCTCCGTCAAAGTGATGGACTCTTAAGTTAGTACAAATTACAATCATTCGAGCAAAGGTGAGTCATAAGTAATTCACTGTGGCTGGTAACATGATGAGGAGGACACCTCTGGTCTTCCCTTCTTTGGAAAGAAGATCTTAATATTTGTTTTAAAGACATTGGAGCTTCACTTCACTAAAATTTTCTACTTTCTACAGCTCAAACACACAATTATACAGTTCTAGTCTTGCAAAAACTACATGAAGTGGTTAAAGTTTATTTACTTTTTGTTAACTCAGCACTGGTTGCTACCTTTTTGTATAAATATTTATTTATAATTGTCTCCTCAGTTCAAGCCAACTGTATAGTGTGTGTGTGTGTGTGTGTGTGTGTGTGTGTGTGAGAGAGAGAGAGAGAGAGATATGAGAGTGAGGAAGAGAATGAGAGAGAGAAAGAGAGAATCTCTGTGTGTCTGTCTGTTTATATTCACACGCTGCCTGAAGACCATATGTAACTTTTCTGGATAGAAAGCATTTGTAACTCAAGGTAATAAATATCTAACTTCCAAGCCTAAACTGGAAATGCTGTGTCTGACTTATCAATCATTTTTGGTCTGTGCGTCAACAAAATACAAAGTACATATCTTCCAACCACAGTAGAAACCATTTCAAAGTAGCATTTTTGGAGCAGTGAATCTGTGTGAAACTTCCCCAAGCTATTTGTAGTAACAGCCATGAAAATCCTCAACGTTACATATATTAGAGGTTCCCTCCTTTCTTCACAAGGATCACCTTTAGGATTATGTCATAGAAAATTGGGACAATTTATTATTTGAGAGAACATGAAATAGCTAAGAGAGATGCCAGGGATCAGTCCATACCATGTGGTCTTCTGAGGTTGGAAGAAACTGGGAAAAGCTTTTATATTAATTCAATTCCATGAGACAAGCTCTAGAACACAGCCCCCACACTGTCCAGGAAACTTTTCATTTTGAGGAGACCACTAATGGACAGGTATCTTCTCGATTCCCCTTTGTTTGGATTCACTAAGATTAACAGCCCTTCCAGGGGGTTTTGTCTGGTGGCTCAGAATTTAAACATGTGCTAATACCTGGTGCTTTCTCTTCATTCTCAGAGACTACTGTGTGACTCATTCCAAAAGTCCAGGTGTGGAAGGGAAAGGCATAGGGTGGAAAAAGCTTGGAATTTATATTTGTTTAATGCCACATGTTCCCATATGATTTCTGGGCTGTTTCAAAGTGGTCTGCACAGATATTAATCTCTGTGACCATATGTCTGAAACATTTCATCACTGGGGAACAGCTGAAAGTAGTTGGTGGTGCTTCTTGTGATGCATGTAAGGTGTTGTAAATATGGTCAGAAGAGGAACACGTGTCTGGGGCTTATGGGACCATGAGGAGAAATGGTTACATCTCCTCTTACTTACTTTTGAGCTTGGTTGCATGACTATAATTGTTAAGCTCCGGGTAATTTTATTTCCAGAAAGTAAGGGTAGGGGTAGATGGTGAAGGCAGATGCAATTTTCATGGACCATCCTGTATCATCTGTTTTCCAGGGGTCCCCTTATTACCTAGAGCATCGTGCATTAGCAGATTTTTTTTCAGATTGTGTTTTTCCAAACATAATATCACAGAAAAGATAATCCAAAACAAAAAAGAAATATTGTACTGTGCCTATGAGAGAGGATCACAGTTGTTGAATTTCAGAAATATCTCAGTAACTCCACAGGAGAAAACTCATTTCATGTAATTAAGTAGTTAGCTGGTTAATCCAAATATTTGATTTCGGGGAGTGTCATAAAAATAATACATACATATCTTTATCATTTTCTTTCTTTTTTTAATTTAAATTTTAGTTATTTAGTAATTGGTTTCTGGAGTAGAATTCAGTCATTCATCATTTACATACAATACCCAATGCTCATCATAACAAAAGCCCTCTTTAATACCCAACATCCATCTGTCCCCACTCCCACCCACTTCCCTCCATCAACCCTGTTTTTTCTCTATCATTAAGAGTCTCTTATGGTTTGTTTCCCTCTCGGCTTTTTTTCTTTTCCCACTTCCCACATGTTCATCTGTTTCCTTTCAGAAATTCCACATATGAGTGAAATCGTATGGTATTTGTCTTTCTCTGATGGACTTATTTCACTTAGCATAATACACTCTAGCTCCATCCACTTCATTGCAAATGGCAAGATATCATTCCTTTGATGACTGAATAATATTCCATTGTAGAAATATATCACATCTTATTTATCCATTCATTAGTTGATGGACATTTGAACTTTCTCTATAATTCGGCTATTGTTTGACAGTATTGCCATAACATCAGGGTGCATGTACCTCTTTGAATCTGTATTTTTCTATCCTTTGGATAAATACCTAGTAATTCAATTTACCTTTAGTATTTTCATTTAACCTGAAGCATACAACCACGTACTCATTTACCAGTTTTTGTTTTGTTTTGTTTTGTTTTAACATAGCACCAAAACTGTACTTTGAGTCTGTGGTAGTTGGTTGGAGTTTTGCTTTGCATTTCTTGCAAAAATCACATGTGTAAATATATCTTTTGCAATTTATGGTTTGGATTTCTCTAAAAAAGGCAAAGAATTGAAAGAGATATGGGTGCAAGACCATTTCATATTTTACATAGTGTATAATCTATCCCAACATTAACTGTTTCAGGCATGTCTAACTGAAAGTATTTTAACAACTCACAGTTCATCTTTTCAAAACATTTGAGTCTATATAGATATAATGTTCTCTTTATGTACTCAGATTTCATCGGTATGTACAGTACTTACTTAAATATAATAATGACTACAGTTGGCATAAACCATTTGGAAATGAACATGACAAGTACTTATAAGGCATAGGAACTTACTGGTAGGTATACAGGGCAACAAGTGTTAGAGCAAAGCCTGATAGATTGAATATTCTTTATCTATGGGCATCAGTCAGTATATTTAGAGAAAATGGAAGGCATTAGTTAACTTGGTGAATCCCTCAAGCAATAGCAGTTAAGATGGTGTACAATGGGCTAAATGATTCTAGAGTAAGAAATTAAGAAATACTTCCCCAAACTCATGGTTTGTAATAATATATTTTGGGTCTTTCTCATACTATGTGTCCATCATGGATCTGCTGGGGCTTTTCCCCCAGGACACAGACTGATGGAACAGCCACCATCTGGAGCATGGCTGGTACTTGTGGCAGAGCCCACTGAGAATCAAGTACTTGCTCTTAAAGTTTCCACTTGGGAGTGACACACTATAACTTCCAGTGACATTACATTGGCCAAAATAAGTCAGTGACCATATCTAACTTTATCAGGACAAAAAAAACATAATCCTACCTTGTGCTTGGAAGGACAAAAGATGGAAATACTTGGAGAATGGCTCTAATGACTACCATGGACAACTTTTAATTCTAGATAATAATAGCTTTTTCTTTCAAAGTACTTCCAGTCACTATTCTAACTGCTTTATAATATAACTTCAGTGAATCCTCTAAATTACCATATGGGTTTGGTATTATTATGCATATTTTAGAGAAAAGTAAATGAAATATATTTGCCAAAGATGCAGAGCAATTACTAGGATTCGCCCTCAGGTGGTAATGCTTGTGTCTCCATTCTGGACTTCAATGGCAACTGCTTCTAAAAAAGGAGTGGATTGACAAGTACACTCAAGTGGACCAGTGTTTGAGGTGCTGATGAAGTCAGCAAGAATACTGGGTCTAGTTGTGTCATAAATGATCCCAGGATTTTCTCTGTAAAATGGGACTAACATTATTTTTGCTGAACTATTTATTCCACAGAGGGTTTTAAGAGCCATTTTCTTCCATCCTCAACAAGCTTAAAAGCCTAGACTGCACTGTCCAGTATAGAAGCAATGAACCACATGCTACTACTGAGCATTTGAAATGTGGCTCATAGGAATGAGTTGTGTTGTAGCTATACCATATACACAGGATTTCAAAGATTTATATTAAATCTTTGAAATACAATATATGTATTTCACTAATTTTTTCATATTATTTATATAAATCATGATAGTTTGTATATATAGAATTAAATGCAATATATTATTAATATTAATTTTACCTGTTTTAAGATACTTTTTGAATGTGTATATAAATTTTTAACTACATACATAGCTCACACATTATATTTCTATAGGCATGGATAGTGATGCCCTAGAATCTCCCAGTAGGATGAAAGATGGATTAGATTGTCATAAATTATTACTTTATGTTTTCTGCATAAAGTTTGGAAAATTAAAACATCTTAGTGAACAAGTTTGAACTTTAATGAAAGTTCTCAAGAGAAGATTGGAATTAAATAGCATTATCCCTAAAAGCCCAGAAATTCTATTGAAGGATACATGTTATAGGTTTCCTGAGCCCTCTGGCTCCTACAAGGTAAAGTTTTTTTTTTACATGTCTTAGATGAATTCAGGAACTCTAAGTGCATTTTCACTTGTTAATTAATTCAACAAATATTTACTGAGGGTCTGTGTGCTCTGATGTGCTAGAGGCAGGGGCTGCAATGTCCTGCCTTAGTGACTCATGTGCCAAGTAGAAAATACCTGATTCCCCCATAAAGGAAATATTGATCCTATGTTCTAACACATGCAATACAAAGTGTGGGTCTCTAACTTTAAAAATATTTCACACTGAGGCTCTGAAGATCCTTTTGCATGTGTACGGACAGAAATCTATTTTCTGCCTAGTGGGTCCCAGTAGGTGACAACCAGTCAGGCTGGTAACTTCTTAGTGCCCTTCAATGAGTCCTGAGTCTCTGCTTAACATCCATTGAGTGTAGCTTTATCTTCTCTATTTCTTCACAAGAATAAGAACTAATTGGCAAACCAAATCAAGTACAAAGATCGTTTTTAAAAAATTCCTACCCTCTTGCTTTGTCAATCCTCCCCACCCAAGGTATACTTCTTTTATATGGAGACTCAAAACAATGCCAATGATGTTGTCCTCCTGCTGCCTGGCAGCTGATGAAGGATTAGGTAGCATGGAGCCATAGCACAGTCCCCTGACCTGCTGAGTGGTTTTGGTGCACCCACAAGGCCTCGCTAGGCTTCAGGTGTCTTTGTCAGCCAAACTCTACTACCCCATCTCCTGGTTTATGAGCTGGTTGCATCAGAATACCCTGGGAAACTTCAGGGCTGCACCTCCCGAGAATGTGATGTATTAGGCTTAAGTCAGATCTGGGGAATATGCATTTTGTGAGTATCTCCAGGAGCCTCTGAATGTCCCCTACACCCTCTTCCAGGGTTTGGAAACCTTTGAACTGAAGTAGTAGTTTTTAAATGCATTTGTCTAAGACTCCTGTTAAGAAATCCATTTTACTTTGAGATCTAGTACACATCTGCATAGCTGAAACAAAAGTGTCACAAACAATATTTACCTTTTACAATGGGTAATACTCTCTGATATGTTCAATTTTATTATTCATTCTATCTTCCTTAAAAATGTTTTTTTGTGACTCATTCATCAACCTCACAACTTATAAGTTATATAACTTATATAATTGTTGTATAAGTTATACAACTTATATAATTGGCAAGTTTGCTACTTGCCAATTGAAAAAGATTGGAAAATATGACCCTTTTGAGCTCTTAGGGATTAAAGCAAACTCAGAAATCAAAGACTGTAAAGACTCCCAACTCAGAGATGATTAAGTTAAACCCAACCAACTCTTTCATGGTAAAAGGGTCAATAGGACTGTCCCAATTCTTTCCATCATGAGAGTATTATCTCAGATCACATGCATATGATGTCCACATCAACTCATTTGCAGTAGGAAAAGGGGAAAGTTGTGAAGAATTCAGCTGGAATGCTATGTGTATGTACCTGTGGAGGCAGAACAATGCTCTACACACAACAGCTTTGTCCTCCTCTAAACTCTCTACCTTCTATTCAATTCCTTGACCCCCTTCCTCTTTACCCCCAGGCCTCTGCCTCAAACTGGTCATCTTTTCTTTTTGATAAAGAAATCTGGACAGATCTGTCAGATTCATCAGTGCTGGACTCCCCAGATGGTCAGAGAGCTTGGTGTAGCAACGGACTACCCCAGGTCCCACTCTGCCCTCTCCCTCCATCCCAGGAGCAAATGTAGGGTTCCTGTGAGCCCCCAGCATGCGAGTGAAGGACACCACCCTTTATCATGGTGGCCTCTTGCTTTATAAGGATGTCTGGGGTTTCTTTGGGATGTCTGTATACATGGTGGGAACAAGATTGCTTTTCAGAAGGGACTTGCTCCTGCAAAGCCAAATGGCAACCCCGACCCTTGTCTTTGGGTTTTGTGTTTTGAACTGAATGTTGAATTAACCAGCTGCTTCTTCAACCCTGCTTCACTGTCCATCTTTTGGATAAATCTGTTAGTTCTTCAGACCACACAAGTGAAAGGGTACTTGCAAATAACTCTTCTGCCCTCTGACTTCCCTTTAACAGCCCTCCTAGGAAATAAGGTCGCAAGTTCACTGATGGCAGGAAGGGCCCACTGGTGGCCTGAGCGATCCCACACGTTCACTGTACCATTCCTAATTCATAAAGAAACCACAGTGTCTTTAGAGCCCAACGACTTTTCCATGTGTTTGGTATTTTTAGTTCTAAGGATTGTCTTCAGCGCTTCTCCAACATGTGTTTGAGAAAGACTCAGTGGTCCCATATTAAGATAATTATTTTCACTGCTGTTTTGAAACACTGCAGTAGTGCACCAAGAAACTTCCTATTCGGTAATCTGCACAGTTGGTTAAACAAAAATTGATCCCTAGTCAATCAAATGAATCTAATAAGTTGTAGATAAATGCATGGTTTCATCACCTATAGTATGAGCATTCAAAGGGAAATAAGGGACCTCAGTGGAGGTGTTGATTCCTTCCATAATAAATGGATTGGTATACGCTTATGCTAAGCAATCAATGATCTCACGAAGCTTGCCACTGCAATAAACTGAAACAATACGAGAATGCAGGAGGGAAAATGCTACCCATAGAGAGCAGGACTACCCAGAATATGTCTTCACAGCCTCAACCATAAATTAACCTCCATAAATCTCATTGCATGTTGCTTTACTGACATATATGCCCTGCCAAAATATTACAGTCTTGAAAGAGCTGTGTAAGTAGATTAAATGGTTTCTGTCCTTGGGAATATGGAAACCTTTATTTGTTTTGTTAAGAGATGTTTAAATATCCTTGGGTTATGCGTCAAACAGATGTCCAGCGTAAATGTTTCTGACCCATTTAAACATTTCTTAGCTTGAATGAAGGTCCAGTTTCTGCAGCTTGCATATAGTTCGACTCGCTGGGCAGCACCTGACAAAACTGAGGTTAGTAATGCTAGGTTTGATGGCTCTGTGGTGTGACTTTTAATGGCAGGGCTGAGGAAACTAAGATAAATTAAAACCTAATTGGGTACGTTAACAGTTTTAGCAGTCTGCACATATGGATCCCAGGAGGACACTTTAAAAGATGTTACAGTTTAGCTCCTGTTGCAAGGCTTAGCTGCAGAATGTAACCTGCACGGTTGTCTTTCCAATTCATTTCTCCAGGTCGAATCTCCCTTTTATTTTGAGTGTTACGTTCATGGTGTGTAAACATCACATTTACCCTTCCACCCTCATCTAGTTCAGTTCATGATGAGGGGGTGTATGATGTAAATGTCCCAATATGAAAACCACAGATTGTTCAACAGAGAGGACTCCTCAGGGTGACTGTTCCAAGTTAGTGATGTTCTTTAGGCAGGAACTGCAAGGAGTTTTGGTTACCTTGAAGGTCCTCCTTTGCTTCTCCTGTCCAAGTGGCCATAACTTGTAGACTCTGATTCTTTTGTAACTTGAGATCACCTGTCAGGGAAAAGAAAAAAAGCCCTGTGTGCCTTACAATGAAAACAAAATTAATTCTACTTAAATCTTCAATAAACTCCAGCTCCCTGATTTTTCTCTCTTTGCTACGCTGCATTGGCAGCTGACCTAGAGCAAGCTGGGAAAAGTGTATGCTTGTACACAAGTCTTCTCCAGTGTTTTTAAAACAAATTCCTTAACCCTCTGAGTAAGAGCTCAGTAGCAACAGGATCATAATGTAGCGACACAGGGCTTGAGAAAGAACTTGAAGATGTCCTTTGTTTTTTAATGAGAACCCAGAATGTTACTTATCTGTGGATTTGTGATGTTTCCCAAATCTAGATTTTCTGTGGTTGGTAGAGTTAACCTGAAAAACATTTTTTTCTGTTAAAAAACCGAAGTTGGTTAAAGACAGGGTTTTATTGCTTTTTCTGTCTACTAGTTAAGTTTCCTTCTCTTGATTTACCCAAAGAGTGTGAGGACTACAGAAATGAAATGATGTCCTAGCCAGTCTGAATCCACCTAAGCCTCTGTATAAGGCACTGTAATACTAATATGCACTTTTAGAGACTTTAAAAGACCTTTTATAAAGCACCAATTAAAGGCAAGTTCCTGAAGTTGAGTTGGATGCCTATTAGTGTGAATCATGTTACTGGGGCCACTTTCCATAACCAAGTTCTTTGGCAAAATTGGAGTCCTCTAGTTGGGTTGTTGCATGTGCAGTTGTCCAACACTGCTAGAGCTTTGAATTGTAGAATCTATGAATCATATATAAGCATATGAATTTGGCTCTAGAGATGAGAAAACATTATGTTAAGCTAATTAAAGTGGTGAATTTTCTTTCAAATCTTGAATATGTGCATGGATTTATTGCATATCATTGCAGCAAATATTAACTTGAACAATGCTAAAAATGTCCCCTTCTTTCTCATCACCTGAATGCATCCTTAACCAGTATGTATTGAGGTGAACCATGAGAGACTATGTACTCTGAAAAACAATCTGAGGGGTTTGAAGTGGTGGGGGGGGTGGGAGGTCGGGGGAGCCAGGTGGGGGGTATTAGAGAGGGCACGGATTGCATGGAGCACTGGGTGTGGTGCAAAAATAATGAATACTGTTATGCTGAAAATAAATAAAAAATAAATTAAAAAATAAAGATATAAAAGGAAACAGGGCATGCAAGCAGAAGAATGTGTGTTAATTCACACATTATTATCTACTTTTGTCTCAAGTAGATGAACGTTTGGTGGGGAAGCTACCACTGAATGTTGGGGTAAGGTACATAGAGATGTCAGTCATTTATTTGCATTTCTCCATAGGCTTTCTGATACATAAATTCGTCAATCAACATTCTCTGAGAAATCACATAAGACATGTTAATGGGAGGGGATTTCTGTCTTAATTAATGTACAGCTCAGCTTTTCCAAGCTTGGGTGAATATCCTTATTGAGGAAGCTGAAATCAGTAGCCTCACCTGTCTTATTTTTTCTTTATAAAAGGAAGGGAAACTGCTTACTCTTTAAAAATGGACCCCCTGTGGGGTCCCTGGGTGGCTCAGTGGGTTAAGCCTCTGCCTTCACTCGGGTCGTGATCTCAGGGTCCTGGGATCGAGCCCCGCGTCCGGCTCTCTGCTCAGCAGGGAGCCTGCTTCCCCCTTCTCTCTATGCCTGTCTCTCTGCCTATCTGTGATCTCTGTCTGTCAAATAAGTAAATAAAATATTAAAAAAAAATGGACCCACTGTGAACTCCTAGTCCTTCCATTAATACTCTGAAGAAATACAGAGCCTGCTTGGTATGCTTAAGCAGGACTCCTGCATTTAGGGGATAACAAGAGAGAAATAAATGTACAGAGTAACTTGAAACCAGACAAACCTGTCTAAAAGGATATGACTTGTTCTCAGACCTGTTCCATTTTTATAGGACTCTGGGAAAAGAGAAGGGCGTTACAGAGCCCTTCTTTTCAAATCTTTTGCTTGCCTTTCCCCCACTTTTGTCAATACCTTCCCCTTAAGAGGAGAGAAGCCCCAGAGGATGCCTATCCCGGTAGCTTGTCAGACTGTTTCGCCCAGCTATGGCTATGTTTGTGTGGCCAGCTTAGGAGAATGTTCATTTGATTGATGAAGAGGTTAATTTAATAGCTCCACTTTTAAAATACAGAATGACATGGCCCTCATAGGTTTGAATTTGAGTAAGGCCTAAACTAGTTTGGAAGAAAGCTTTAGATTTGAAGTGGAGAGCACTAAAACCCACAGATGTGGAGTCAAAATAATGTTAGAGATTTAAAGGAGACTGCACACATTTTCCCTCATGTATGCATGTGTGGATATGTGTATATGTATATCTATATATGTGTGATATGCACATGTATATGTGTATGTGTATACATGTGTATGATGGGTGTGTATATGCATGTGTGTGATATGTCTGTGTGCCTATGTATTTATATGTGTGTATATGTATATTATTGTGTGCTTATGAGTGTATGTGCATGTGTGTGCAATGTGTATGTGTTGTATGCATGTGTGTGGGGGGCAGGAGGGAATAGGGTAAGGAGGATCAAAATCTCATGTAGACTTTTACTGAGTCATAGCCCCCAAATTCTCACTTACCTGTCCCTTTATACCTCACTTGGTTGGGAATAACTGCTAAGATCAGGCAGTTTCTAATAGCACTGTGTTATTTTGCTAAGATCTGTGTGTTGTGGAATAAGAACGGCTGAGAACCACTGCATACAGTCATCTTTTTTTTTTTTT
>NC_081563.1:93935980-93993371 GCF_022355385.1 Mustela nigripes | reverse complement strand
GATGGATTTTCAGGTGTTTGCAATCTTTAGATAAGCTATCTAGCTGATCTCCGGCTAGCTGAAGCAGTCTCAGCTTGCTACTTCTCCGCCATCTTGACTCCTCCTCCTGCATACAGTCATCTTGAGAGAAGACTGCAGCCCTACCTCCTGTCTTCTAAAATCTCACAGGAAACCTAGGGCCAAGCCCAGCTCCTCAATTCCTGTTTTGGACTTCTTCCCTCTCTGTCATATGGCTAGGGTCAGAATATGCCACCTTTCCTCCTTTGGGTTTCAGTCCAGAGGCACATCCATAGTCAGATATGAATTCCTACATAAAGTATTCTTTTTAATATTTCTGGATACCAAAGGAAACATACATCAAAATTAATGTTTTTTTTTTTTTTTTCCTAAGTGCATTTTCTCCCTATGGTTTCAGTGAGCTCTGTTTGGGTGACAGTTTCTAATAAAATTCTCCTCCAGCTGCTCAGATGAGAAAGTCTAGAAATGTTGACCTTTGGGTCACTGGGCGATTGTGCTGTTTACTCTGGCTTTGGATAGCGCTTGGGTGTAGATCCTCTCTTCACTCGGTGCTTGCCCGTGTTGGGGTGGGGTTATTTGGAGTCAGTGACTCAGGATTCTGTAGGGACTACTTTAGTATAACAACTTTTCTGGGGCTAGGAAGACCACTTATAATATTTTCCAGAGAGGACAAGAAAACAAAAGTTTCGTGGGAAATTTTAAGAATGAAAGTTCTGTACATTTGGGCCTTAGGAAATTATGTGCAAATAACACCCATTAATTTCTATTTTCTTTTTGTAATTGAGAACAAATGTAACAGTTCATTGGTTGGACATTTGGTGACCTCTTATATCAACAGCTTCCTTCCTTCCTTCTTTCCTTCCTTCCTTCCTCCCTTCCTTCTTTCTGTTGGAATTAAGAGCACATGTCCACCTGCTCTTGGTGTTGGCTTGGTCCATGATGAATCAATGAATGATTTGTTTCCCTTTCCTTTGCAACACAGCATTGGGTCTCCTACTTTCCTCCCTACCTCCTGTCTTGCCTTCTCCAATCTACTCTTTCCTTGTAGCTAGCACCATCTTTCTGAAATAAGAATAGGATCAACTTTTTCTCCTGCTTTTACCCATTATGGTCTCCCTAATGATTTGGACATTAGGCCTAAACTCTTTTCCATGTCTCATAAAGGGCCTGAGAAATCCAGCCATTGTCCTTACCTCCAGCCTCATTTAGCATTACTCTCTCTCTCTTTACCTTCTGTGAAACCACATTTCCTTGGACTTGCACTTTCCCATTGGAACTTGGCCTGTAACACTCTTTTCTTGCCAACACTGAACATGGCAGATTGCTTTGCTGGTCCCATTCTTCATCTCTCTTCTCATCCACATGCTTGTAATAGCCTCATCATGATCAAAGTGGTCATGAATTTAGTCTTCATTGGATGACTTGCTCTGGTCAGTTGTATGTGGGTGGTAGTGATGATATCTGAACCTAGGCCTCCAGGGGCCTTGCAGGTTTCCAGCTTCACAATTATGCCTCTAACAACATGGACAGAATTTCTCTTGGGTAGCTGTTGCACCTTCAGCCTGGGATCCAGAATGAGCCTCTGTGGAACAGGCTTGAGCCCCTCTGCAAGGAGGCAAGGCCAGTTATATCCACAGGTTAAAGTAGTGTTGTCCAGCAGAATCCAGTTACTTAAGCTGACCAGCTGACTGCCACCCCCCACCCAGTAATTTGAAGACACAAGCAATAACTGTTATCTTAAGCTACTGAGTTCTGAGGTAGCACATTATACCATTAAAGCGAGTGGGCACATTCATGAATACCAACTTGGGCTTTAGAACATAGCAAGAACTCACTTCTTCTAGGAAGCCTTCCTCACTTCTTATAGGAACCCCTATATCTATAGGGGTATAGATATATCTGTACCCCTCCCTTAGTGGTTGCCACTCCTAAATGCTCCAATAAGGAATTTGTTCTGCTCTGTTGTGCCCTCCTTCCAGACCCCACGAAGGCACAGACTTCACCTGTCTTATCCATCACTGCATCTCTAGACACAGTTCCTTCCTTCACTCAGCAAAACTCTTGAGCACTTACCAAGTTCCAGGCACTGTCCCAGGAACTGATACACAAAACCCTTATGATATTGGAGCTTACATTCTTCTAGGAGAGGTGGGAAAAACACACAATTGTGCATGAGTGCACGCACACACACAAACATTATACATATGGATATATATACATATTGCAGCAAAAAAGTGAGGAGAGAGAGAGAGAAATGAGGGTCCAGAGACATGCTTTTCTGGACAGAGCAGGAGGAGAGCCTGACTGCATGAGGAAATTACAGGTATGTTGCTCAATTTACTGGCTGAGAATATGTGCAATTTCTTTTCTCAATGCATCAGTTTTCTTAGTGTAATAGAAAAGCAGAGGAAGTATATTCCTATAGGTAGAAGGAGAACAAATAAGGAAATACTGAATGAGAGATGAGTACACTGGTTTTCGAGAGATAAACAACAATAGCAAAAATCCATGCACTTGCAGCTAATCAGAAAATATATAGAAAAGCTCTTTGAAGGGTGGAAGAAGCAGAAAGTGAGAAATGAGTGGTATAAAACAAATGTGGGTTCGTTTTATGAATATCACCTGGGCCAGTTTATTCTAATCTAGAATGTCTTGGTTACAAGAAAACAAAAACAAAAACAAAAACTTTTTGGTCCATTCAGGATTACAGGGCATGGCCAAAAAGTGGCCTGGAAAACTCATGGAAGTCAGATTAGAGGAAGGGGGAACAACAGAGCCATCAGAGACCAAGAACAATCCCATCTTTTCCTTTCTCTCTTCTCTCTGATAGGTGCCCACCTGTCTCTCAGCTCACCTCTTTTCCTTGTGTGATCCGTTTCCTTTGCTTACATGTGAATCCCAGTAGAAGAACCACAACCTTAAGTCTAAAAGAGTTGAGGTCTACTACTGACTGGCCCTTCTGCCAGGGTCTGTTTCTTCTTGAAGGAGAGAGATACATTTTGGCTCAACTCAGTTCATTGATTGTTCTTTTTAAGATTGGATGACCATACTGGACATTGTAATCAGCTTTTAAGAGGTGAGCAGGTGGGGTCCTATGATTTCTAAAATGCTTCTTTCAGGAGCTGTGGGCAGGGAGAGTCTATCTTAGATAAATGGCCAGATCTGGTGGAGGTCACAGCCTCCTGACATTGTCACTTTTGTAGGCTCTCACAGGTCTCATGAAGTTGTAGAGAATATTAATTTTTATAATTAAATTAAATTAAATCACATCTATTTAATTTCTATTAAAGTATTCTTACAGAAGTTGTTTCTAAAAATATTTCCATATTGTGTCCACATGTCAATTCTGTGCATAAGCCAAAATGAGTGGAAAACTAAAAAGTTTATCTCCTATGCTGACCTGAAATAAACAGACCAGGTGTCATGGTCTGTCCAGGTGCCAGGTAGAGGTAAAGGCTACCTCTACTGTCATTAGTTTTAGGAAAAAGTGTTTCTAGATTCTCAGGTAAATATATAATGGAAATAAAATGGGATTCTAATTCCAAAGACTCACATTTAAGTTTTGGTACACCAATCACAAGTATCACTACCCTGGCAAGAACCATATCTCCTCAGAGCCTTGGTTTCCACATTGGCAAAAGATAACAAATGACCCTAAAGAGAATTTCTCTGAAAATTAAATGGATGAATGCACAATGAGTACAAATGTTTTGGTACAACTGGAAGTACAATGTGTGTGTTTGTGTATTATTTTATTGCAAATGAGGACACTTGGCTAACCAGCTTGTTTTTGTTATAAATCAGCAGGATTTATACTGTATTGTCTGGAAAGAGTTTCAAGAGATAGACATATTTCAAGAGCAGTATATTCTGGTTTTCTCTTAAGATTTTATACATGTGAATAGCCAGAATCCACAGAGAAGAAATAGTGAGTATTCTAGGAAAATAATGAGCAATCTTCTCAAATATGGTAAGACCATATTTGAGAAATGCTTTCTGTGGCTTGAAAACGATGCTTATGATTGAATGTAAATACTTTTGGGCTCTAATTTTTCTTTGTTTCATAGCAATTTTGTTTTTCTGTATGTACCAGAGTGTGTGGAATTTCTGGGACAACAGAAACTCACCACATCTCCATTTGGAGTTCAGCTATATTCACACATCTTGTTGATGGGTAGGAAGCCCTAAATAAGACAGATGTTATGAAGGGATGTCAAGAACTCTGGAAGAAGTATCACATATAGGAAGGAGCTTGGCAAGTTCAGCCAGACTTAGCTATAAGATGTAGTATTAAAATGATATATATGTTTCAAGAACTTGGTCATTGCTGATATGTGGATCTGACCCAAGCCAATGACTCAGGTGGTATGTGTGAGTTCTGGGGATAGAGGAACTGTATATGTGGACTGAAAAAGCTAGTTCATTCAACTCTGCAACACAATGGGGCCCAAGTGATATTGCTGTGGGACCCCAGAATATAACACATTCCCTCTCCTGCTGTGTAAGACTCTCTTGAACTGTCATCATGCCTGGAGGCCCAAGTGGTTGGTGGCCGCACACATCTTCAGGCAGCTACATTGCAAAAGAGAGAATTTTAGGGACAATAAGGACCAACCTGTCAATATACTTGAAACACAGGGACTGGTAATTCCAATGAGCATGTGGAGCCTTAAAGCTCATAGATGTTTATTATTGTCAATGTGATCTCAGGTGTATCTTATTGGCTGGTGAAACTTACGGATATTTGGCTGTATTAGGAAAATTTTAGGTTGCATAGTGTCAAAAATAAGAGCTGAAGAGTTGAAGATCCTCTATTGTCTGGATGAAGAGCATCATCTTATTCCTAAGCTTGCCAGTGTGTCAGCATGTATAGACATCCAGAGGCACACTGATGAAACTACTGCCAGTCTCAGCATCATAGGCGATCTGTAGGCAAGGCTTTGGAAAATCACAAGGTGAGGACTTGCAGGGAAAGTTTCTTGCCACAGTAGAGAGGGGCCAAGTGTCACCCAGGGTGAAGGTGTTACCCAGGGGAAGGGGAAGGGGTCACCCAGGACTGGAGCATATACCTTCTTTGGCCTCAGCAATTGGTTTTGGGTCTGGACAAGTGGAATTCTTGCTCAAATAATTTTTCTTTCTTCCAGTGCTACTTGGTTGTGTGGATCTGGGTGTGGGGTTTCCTGCAACCACTTGGTCCCTGCAGAGGAGAGGCTGTCTAAGAATGACGCTGGCAGGGAGACAAGCAGAGTCAGAGAACATGAATAGGAATAAGAAGGTATACCGTAAAAAAAAAAAAAAAAAAAAAGAAGGTATACCGTTAGAGCATCTTGGGGTCCTGTCAGATAGAAGCTCTTCCTTGGGACTCGTTAGGACTTTCCAAAAGAAAATAAATCCCTTTTTATTCCCACTGAAACCTGTTTGAGTTTGGTTTCTGTCACTTGCACCCAAAAGAGTCCTAACTAATACAAACTTGATCTGACTGCAGGTCCTTTAAATGGCCCGAGTCTATCCACGAGATGCATTTCATTATGTGGTTGGGATAAGGGCTTACTTATTGAGCTGAATTGGTGGTGTACTGTAAAGTGCCCCTAGATGGGGTCAACAGAGCAAGTGGTACATGGATCTCACCTCTTGTCATGAGAAGTGAGGGAGGAGAGCTTGGTGGACCCCCCATGATGGAGGTGGCACCTGAACTTGAGATCCAGGGCATACTGATTCAGGCTACTAACTTGGAGACCATTCTGCTCACTGTCCTCTGAATATGGCTGTCTTGATAGGTTAGGTGCAAGAGGCAGGAGTGGGCTCTACCTTGTCACTGGAGACCACACTTCCCAGAGTGATGAAGAGGAAGCTGTACATTCCCCATGCCTCTCACTCCCACATCTGCATCCCAGGAGTCTCAGTGGGAAGCTGGGTCAGCGCTGAGGCCAGACTCTGTTTCCAGGGATGACCTGAGTCTACTCCATAGCTGATTCCTAGAACATGGTCTTTCACCATGCATTAAACTCCTACTGTGTACCATCAACAAGTTATTGGAGCTAACTTCAGCTTAGCTACAATCTAGGAGTCAAATACGGCAATAAATGTAACTAGAATGAACTAGAATGATGTAATATTAAGGATCAGAACGAGGAACAATGATTCAAATAAGTGTTGACTTATTGGAAACAATGGAAGCCAGAAGACAATGAAACATCTTTAAAGTGCCGAAAGGAAGAAAAAACTATCAAAGTAGAAATTTATATCCAGTGAAAACATTCTTCAAGAATGAAGGTAAAATAAAGACATTTTAAGATAAAAGAATCAACCACCAGCTGACCTATACTAAAAGACAGTCTTCAGGCTGACGGGAAATAATACCAGATGGAAGCTCACATCTGCAGGAAGAACAGAATAGCTCTATAAATAACAAATATGTGCGTTAATATAAAAGTCTGTTTTTCTTAATTTATTCAAAATACATATTGTTGTTTAAAGCAGGGGTTGGGGAAGTATAGCCTGTGGGCCAAGTTCAGCTCACTGCTTATTTTTGTAAATAAAGTTTTATTGGAATATGGCCATGCCCGTTCCTTTATCTATTGTCTACAGGGGCTTCTCTGATACAACAGCTTTGCTGTGTAGTTGTGGCATAAATTGTATCATCCCAGAGCCTAAAATATTTATGATCTGGCCCTTCATAGGAAAAGTTTGCCAACCCCTGGCTTAAAGCAAAACTTGTAACATTGAGGGCTTAGAACATATGTAGATCTCACACATATGACCACCATATGGAACTATATGGTCACGAGGCTCCCACAGTCTATGCAAAGTGGTATGATGTTAACTCTAATCAACAATGAGAAGTTAAAGACATATATTTTAACGTTTGGAGTAACAACGAACTATTACTACCAAGAGGTGTAGCTAAAAACCAAATAGAGGAGTTAAGGTACAAATAAAACTTTAATATTAAAGAAAATAATTTCAAAGTCCATTTTGTTGCACCACTGGTCACATGCCCCCTTTTGTCCTCTTCAGTGTCATCCTGCTTCTGCTTGAGCCACCTGTGAATGCTCCCCACTCCTGAGATAATTAGATACAAAAGAAGGTGCATGTGTGGTTATTAATACAAAATGCTTTAATAGAAAATTGACAGATTGGGAGAACTGATCCCTTAAAATCCAAGTGACTCTGTTTTTCCTTCCTTGACACTCAGCAAATCTGATAAAGACATCGAGTACCTGCTGGGGTAATTTACTGTCTTCATGTTTGTTTTGGGTTCAGACCTCAGATGACCCATAAAAGGCTGTGGCTCTCCAGGGAGAATGGAATAATAAAGTGCAGACTTTCCTGAAGGCTTTTTCTTATTTTTCAAGCATGCTTTAGTTATTTGTTATCATTCAATGCATGAGACATTTTCTTAAAATGTGCTCTAATTTTCATCAAGTTGGAAGATTTCTTTTTATCTTATTTATGAATATATGCCAGGGCAAGTACTGTTTATAATTTTGGTTTCTATTTTTTTCATTAATTAAATAATATTTTAAATATTGTATAAATTCACAAGTAAATGATTGAAATAAACTTAGACTCCTCTTTAATAACTTTCTTATTAGATTCTTATAAAATAAGCCAGTAGAACATGCTGCAAAAGACTGTTCTGTAGCAGAAACTTGCAAAATTAATATGAGCTATGAGAGGGTATCATGAACTTTGTCTTAAGTGTTTTCTCTGCTCCAATTAAAGGATGCTCAAGGGACAACCTTGACTGGGTGATTTCACTGGACCTATTTCTCTTGTTTCTACAGATCAAGATTCAAGTTTTCCTCCATAAAAGAAATGGGTTTTTAATAAAAGCTAATATAATGAAATACCTAATTACTGTTTTCAAGTCAGCCAGCTATCAAAATTCCTCCTGAAGGCACTGCATTTAGGTTAGGAAGCCACTTTCAGCTCTCACTGAAGTGTTGTTGGGGAGATAGATCCCTGGCCCTTTTAGTGACCATTCAGCACAGTAGCATTAACAGAAACACAACTTGTGCCTTATTGCCCAGCTAGAGCTTATTTTATGTTTCTCTGAATCAATTCTAAATAATCTTATCCACAACATTACAAGTTTTATAACAAAATTTCCAACTTCCTGCCTCATTAGAAGCTATGTAATTTCCCAAAACATTATGTTGTGTTGTATAATTTTCTACTGTGTTTCTTGATAGAGATCCCATAGGACAGAGATGTGAAATGATTGATTTAATTGGGTTAAGTGAGGATAGAATTCAAGAGTGAGCTATCAATAAAAGCATTTTACTGAATGACTGGCATTGGAGTTAGGATTCCATTGAGTTTGGCTTTTCATTATAATTCACCTATTTGGTAGCTAAGAGTCTGAGCTTCAGACAAACCTAAAATAGACACCTGGGGGAATTATCTCTTTATAGGGATTTGCTCACAAACCTTCGCCCATGATATTACTGAGCTCCCTTCTGTGCCTTGTGTGGTTGCAAACACAAGGAAAGCCTTGTGGAAGGAATCCCACTCCTGCAACACAAGGAAAGCCTTTCCTCTGGGAAATGCTGTACATGGGATATTTGTGATGCTGTCATGTGGCATTCAGACCAGAGATTTGAAGCTCAATTGTGCTTCTCTAAAGCCAAAGCAGACATGCTGCCTGGTTGGTATTAACCAGCATGTAAGCAGCTGTAGTTTTTTTTCATAAAATAATTTCCAAAGGCTTCTCTAAACTTCCAATAACTGTGCATGTTAACATTAACTAAAGTTCTTCAGACTTTGGCTTACTAAGTCTTAGTAGTCTTAGTAGTATAATATGAATACTGGAAAATAGACTAGGTACTTTATGGGGATTATTCAGTTTAATCATTACCTCCCTGTAATGGTGATAGTAATGTTATCCCCACTTTGAACTGAAGCATCGGATAATTAAGGAATATGTCCAAGGTCACAGAGTTTGCAACAGCAATGGATTTAAACCCAGGAAGACTGATTCCAGAGTCCACCTTCTATGGTGTATAGTCTGCTGAAATTTTGAAGCTGTCTGTAAGTGTATGTCCAAATATTGCAATTTGCAATTGCATTTGCAGTGGATGGTTGGTTATAATGTAGCTATCAGTGAACATCAGGTGGGGCAGGAGGAAAAGGGAACTGCTGTATGTCATCAGCTTCTTCATGCCCACTGTCACCAGTATAGTCTCAATTGTAGCACGCTGAATGATAATTTAAACTGCAGTGGTGCATCCTCCTAGAGTCCCTGTGATCCACAATTACATCTTCTTTCCAAAATCAGAAAATTTTCTGGACATACAGAAATTCTAATAGTTACAGGGTGCCTCTGAGAAATCAGACA
Source organism: Mustela nigripes (assembly GCF_022355385.1). Taxonomy (NCBI): domain Eukaryota; kingdom Metazoa; phylum Chordata; class Mammalia; order Carnivora; family Mustelidae; genus Mustela; species Mustela nigripes. Next base: position 93,984,013 of record NC_081563.1, on the reverse strand, counting down.
TTACCCTCACAACTGGAAGAAATCAAAAGATGAATAAGAAAAATCCCTGTTCTTGAGATATTTAGGCTCTAGCCATGAGAAAAAAAGTTGACTCAAGTAATCACTGAGATCCAAGTAAAGTCCAAGTGGGGTAAAAAACAAAAACAAAAACAAAACCAACAAGATTGGAACTTTATCTGGCTATGTGACTACATGAAGGAGAAGAAATTTGCACAAGGCTTTGAACAATGGAACAAGTGGGACTTTGAGAGGCAAACAATGAATAGTGTTGGTGAAATAAGAAAAAGTTTGGATTAGGAGTAAAAACTGACAGGAGGCTCCATTCCAGGACCCTGGGACCAGGACCTCAGCCCAAGGCATAGGCCCAACTGACGGAGCCTCCCAGATGCTGAATATTCTGAATATTTTAATTTACTGTTAAGTTGTTGGAAATGCTTTAAAAGAAAAGACCAGCATGAGCAAAGGCATACAATAAGCACTTCGTAAATATCTCTCTAATAAATTCACAAGAATCTCTCTTTATTGGATACCTGCTATTTGCTCAGCACTTTGCACATTTTTTTTTTTTTTTTCAATGCGGGGCTTGAACTCATGACCCTGAGATGGAGACCTGAGCTGATCTCAAGAGCTGGATGCTCAGCTGACTGAGCCAACCATGTATCCCTGGCACATTGCACATATTACCTTATTTAATTCTGACAGTAACCATGCAGAATTTGGGAAGGCTACTTGATCTTTTGTTTTTCTCATCTATAAGAAGTGGTTAATATCCCAAATTAAGATGGCTATAAGAATAAAATGAGGAATATTGTGCAAAGTATAAAAGGGTCTTGTTCACAGCAGGCATTTGGGAAATGCATGCTAGTTGTTATCTAACTACCTACCTGCCTATCTATCATTCTCTCTCTCTCTATCTTCCAACCTTAATGAATATTTCTCCCAGCCCTTGGTTCATACTGACTGCGGGGAAAACTTTGCTTTAGTTGAAATGCTGACACTACCATATTCTCATGTGGCCTTGATCATATCTCAGCTTCTTCATCTGTGAGTGGGCATCAAAATAGGGCCCTTATCACTGTGACTGTGGGGAGAAATAAACACTTCATGACTGCCAAATACTTAAAATGGGGCTGAGCACATGTTGAACATTCCATAAATGGTTATCTATGTTAGTCACTATCACTTTAGTCTAAAATACCCAGGACCTTCATTACTATAGACTCTGTGGTCAGTTCTACCTCCATACTATTGCTCTTCCTCCACAACTGGCCCTCTAAATTCCTTTCTTTACCAGAAGTCAAACAAGCTTCTGAGAAATGGAGGTCATAGGATGTCTTCTTCCTGACCAAAACTCAATAATATCTTCCCAAATTCTTTACTTGTGTCACAGGGTTCTTCATGGCCTACTTCAGACTTTCCACTTGACCTTGCCAGCTACTCCCAGGTCACCAGTCACCTGCACTTCTTCCATTCCTAATTGTCAAGATCATGTCTCTATCTCAGGGCCTTAGCACTTTTAGTTCCTCCTGCTTGGAATGTTCTTCTCCAGATTTTGGCATGACAGACTCTTGTTTTTCTGGTCTTTAAACATCACTTCCTCAGGGACTCATTTCCTAATCATCCAATCTAAAACAGACTTTCAGTAACTTTTTATTAATAATATTTTATTATTTATAGTCACATTTGTTACTAATATTTTATTTAATCTTATTTTATATTTTTTAAAAAATATTTATTTATTTGACAGAGAATACAAGCAGGGAGAGCTGCAGAGTTAAAGGGAGAAGCAGACTCTTCACTGAGCATGGAGCCCAATGCAGAACTTGATCCCAGGACCCTGGAATCATGACCTGAGCCAAAGGCAGATGCTTAACCAACCAAGCCCCCCACTCAACCCTATTACAATATTTTAATAGACTACTTTATTTTCCTCCCATCAGTTACCACCCTTTTGATATTTTATTTCTTTTTTTTTATTTTATTTTTTCAGTGTTCCAAGATTCCTTGTGTATGTACCACACCCAGTGCTCTATTTGCCTATTTCTCTTCCATCCCAGAAGAATGGAAGTTTAGCGAGAGCTGGGACTGTGTCTGACTTCTTTGCTATTCTGAGAATCAGGTTTGACAATAAATCTCAATAAATATTTGCAATGAATCTACAAACCAAGAATTATAGTAGGTCCTACTTCATAGGTGAGGATTAACTGAGATGACATAAACAACTTCGCACTGTGGTTAGCACATGGTGAGGTCTCTGTGGATGCCAGCTGGGTTGGGCTACTACACTGCAGCATAGAACTCCGTTCTTAATCCCCAAGTGGCTCAATGACCAGATGGGTCACAAAGAAATGCATCCATATCATATGTTCTTGGATGGGAAAATATACCAGGGCTTCCTGACACATGCACAAGGGGGCAGTGAAAGTTTCCCAGATTGGCTGGAAACCTGAATAGAGGAGGGGACACCCCAGGCATCTAAGGGTGAAAGTATTTCCAGGCAGAAGGGAGTATGTGCCCAGACACATAGGGATGGGAAAATATTTTGAGGTAAGAAGCTCAGTCTGGCTGGAAGCTAGGATGCTTGTGGGGATGAGGCAGGAGGGACTCATCTCTGGAGGGCTGATGGGGGTGGCTTTCCGGGAACTTTCACCTTTTATCCAGGGCTGGTCATACATAGCAGCACCACCAGAAGCAGTGTAAAAACAAATACTGTGCAAGGGCTCTGGGGTTTTTTCTTTGGAATATTTACTATATATTTACTATCTGTTTATAAGCTATTCACATTTTCAGCAGCTCTGCATGGATGGTGGCACCTTGCCACTGGGCCCATTTCATGGATAAGTCTGCTGAGGCTTGATCTCCTCACTCCAAATCTGGTGCATTTGCCATCACATTACACTGCTTTGCTGGACAACTCTCTGAGAATGGGCAGGTGGACTGGAAACCAAAGATTAAACGCAGGCTTTATCTGTGAGTACAAATGTATTGTTTTTCATCTGAGATCTAGAAATTTTACTGGCTGAGCAAAAATGATAGAGAGTCAAATCTCAGGGTAGATGGGGTCAACAAATCACTGGCCTGTTGTTATCCCTCTTCATTCTACCTCACCTGGGAAAATCTCCAACTCAGAGTATAACCCCCAAAGTGGGCTCCAGGGAGATTTCTTGGAGTGTTATTCAACTGACTCCTCAACTTGAAGGGTCCTCTGCCTCTCCGTCCTCTGCCTCCAAGTGGGATAGCATCAGGAGTGGAGTGCAGCACCAATTTCTAAGACTGTGTTGGCAAGTACCAGACCTCCTCCTCCTTGTCATCAGCATCCATCACCATCACTATCCTTTATCAAACTTTCTCTGTGCCAAAATTGGGCTAAAGAGCTTTTCATTTATTGGCTCATTTGATATTCATGACAATCTCAGGTAGCTCTCCTATTCTTGTTTCAGAGATGAAGAAACTGGAGCCTCACGAACAATAAATAATTTACTTAGAGTCATTCATCTTGTGGGTAGGCATAGCTGAGATTTCAGAGCCACAGCTGCGTGATTTCCAAGTCTTCACATACAGGTCAAGTCAGCACGGCAGGGTTTTCTCTCCTCCATCATTCGTGGTTCCTGAAGTTGCCTTGGACCGCCGTTTTAATAAGGCCAGCAGCAGCAAATGTAAATGATGAAGTGACAGGTGAAGATAACGGCACCATGCCATCTTTAGCCTTCAGCTTTCCACAGGCTTTCAGCAGGATTTCTATGAGTGGGAAATGTGACGCTGAACACCTGAGTGAGGGGCCTAGCCTACCAACTCCCTGACAGCTGGCATTTTGGGCTTTTTGTCCATGCACTCTTTATCTCTAGTGTCAGGGAACACAAATTGATTGGATAAGCAACAGAAAATAGAAAAAAAAATGTTTGGACCAAGTTATAATGTGGGCTTAGAAATGCACAGAAGCACATAATATGAGAAATATCCTGACTGCACTGCATTATTGATTGCTGTTTGCACAATCAGTACATACCTTGCCTCCCCCACCCTCAAGACAGCTGATGATGACACATGTAAAACCATGGAGGAAAACAGCACTTTCTTTTTGATAAATGACTTAATTGGCAGTGGGATAATAGCAAACTGCAAATTTGCCACGGATTATTTTCTTTACATTTTTGTTAGTATGCTTGTTTTTCCTTTTGATAAAAGCATTTATTTATTTGTTTATTTATTTATTTACTTATTTATTTGATGTGGGCAAGGTGAAATTGCCAGAGAATGATTAGATAATCTTCATCTCTAATATAAAATAACATAGTCTTCCCCACAGTGATCCTACCACCATTCTTTGACACTATTCTAAGTTTGGAAAGTGTCCCGTATCTTCCTTCTGTGTACCAAGAACACTCCAAAAAATGGTTACAGGGAGAAGGTTCATTTCTATCAGAATGGGAAAGCTCCTTCAACGGGCTTACATGCAGGTCATTTTGAGATACACACTTGGTTCTCTTGGATGATCCACTTTACTTCTATGGACTGTTCCTTCAACTGCCAAGTGGAGTAGTTGACAGAGAGAATTTGAAAGGTTTCCTCGAATAGTGCAGTTCTTTGCTTAAAGTTGAAGGTTGGTACCTATAAGCATTTCAGGGGGTGCAGCACAAGCTGGGAGAATATTTCTGTCAGAGTGATGTGCCATAAAGTCATGATTTCTTGCCAACTCAACACCCCAATGACAGCTTTATTTTCACTTCAACAGGAATATTAATTGGTTTCATTAAATGCTTTATAGCTCTTACACTATCCTCAGAAGAAGCAAGACCATGTCTATCTTTATATTCCAGAGCCTATTAAAATGTCTTGCACATAATAAGTGCTCAACACACATTCATTGAATGAAACCTTGGCATTATCTGGCACCAAGTAGGTACTTCATAAAAATCCAAGTGTTTTAAATAAAATGCATTAAGTGGAGGAAGTGGATGGATGGCCAGAAATGACCTCCATCCTGGATGATGGGCTCAGAACAGAAATAACATTTAGAGACACTGTATTTCTTGATGCAGTGGAATCTTCTTTGCCTAATTTGCCTAATTTGTAATTTGGATTTCTTGTTTTTTGTTTTTGTTTTTGTTTTTCATGTTGAGATTGATGCACCCTGGTCTCCTCCGTGTTGTTCTCTGGTATTAGTACACCAGCTCTCTGGGGCTGCAGTCCTGCAAGTTCCTCCTTCTGATGCTTTCTTAATTGTTTTCTCCTTAGGTTGGTGCATCTGGGAGCCACCGTTTGCATGCATGAACTCATATCATCTTCAGACATGGTAGGTGGCTTTCTAAAACCACAACTGCAGCACTGTGAGTATGTGAATCTGGATGGAGTTTTTCTTCACCCTTGATTATGTTGCTTCATTCTTGGGATGGAGAAGAGCCAGGAGATAGTATATTTGTTTGAAAGGCTGGTGCTATTACTGACCACTGTGAGGCTTAGGCCAGATGTGTTATCCAACCAGTATCATTTCCAGGATCTTGGTATTTGAAAGCTTTTGAGTGGCAACTAGAAACATCAGAGTGGTATTAAAAGGTCAGACCAACTCTCAGAGGCTACGTTTCTAGCTTTCTTGTGCCCTTTGAGAGAGGAATGCAAGAAGCTAAACTAATGATAAATAATAAAACAGGTGGGAAAAAAGCCAATAAGCCAGCCTCTTAGATCCTTCTAGTTAACTTCTGTGCTGCAAGACAAAAAGAAAAGGCTTCTAGTACCAGAAACAGACATAAATTTGGCAAATGAGATTAAAGCTGACCTAAAGCAGTTGAGCTTTATGAGTTTAGATGAGGGATTAGTAGGGTATTGGTATTTACGTGTCCTTTCCCCAGAGGGAGGTAGCACATTGTCTACCACCACACCAATGTGATGAAGTGAATCAACTTGCTTTTCCGATATTTATAAGTGTGTCATTTCATATTCACCACAATTAAAGCAGACATAAATATGTGCTGAAAGTTATACTAAAAGAGAGCAATTACCAAGTACATGCCACTTAATCGGACATAGTACCGTGGTTTCAATGTAAACAATTCTACCATTTTATTACATGAAGACAAAAATCCACAGTTTTGTCCTTTTTGCTGTAAGTCATGAAACTCCTTTTATGCTTATCCTTTAAAATATACATTTTGGGAAACACATTTCTTGGAAATGAAAGTAAGTTATTCATAAAAACTTTCCAAATATGTCAGCATATCAATATGCAAAGGATAAAAAATGTGCACCTCTTTGTAACCAGCTATTATAGCCATCAAATGTAATCATGCTGACTGTGGTTGCCTCCACACTTTTTAATGTGTGGGTCAACGTAACTACAAGGATAGTGGTCTCTTGGCAAAAAATTAGTATGCATTATTTCCAGAACATGCAATATTTATAATTAATCTACATGTTTGGCTCATATCAAGATGCTTACATGAAGTTCTATTGTTGCATTTACTGTGAATTCAAAATTGTAACTGATGTTTCTAAAGTTCCAAAGCTCTGGCCTCATAGGTTTTCATAAGAGGGGGCGCTGTCCACATTTCTCTCCTCTACCTACAGAGGGAGCTGACTTTTAAAGGTCAGCATGTTTCCCACACCTCGTGTAGTCAGTCTGGGTCAGTTGGCCTGACTAACCTGGCCATTCTGTCATTGAGGTCAAGGTCATAGGTTTACTCCTCCATGAACTCATGTAATGATAGAGTAAAAGTCTTTGTCACCAGCAACATCTCTGCCACTGCCTGGGGGAGTGTGTCCTTGTTCATAACAATTGGGAGAGCCTGAGTGGATGGACAGTTATAAACCTGACTTTTGGAGGACCAATGCAATTGGCCCATTTTATTGCTGAGGGCTGGGAATGGTTCTTGCGGTTTTAACATACACAACACATTTGTTTTCTGTAAGGGTGGTCAGAAGCATTTCTTTGTTACTTATTTGAGTGAATAGAAAGATGAGATATTAGAGGGCAAACACAGCTGTCACTTTGGCAAACTGTGCTGTTGGAACAAAATGAACAAACCTTTGAGCCCAAGTGAGGATGGCTGCTTGGGAAACACACTTCACAGGAAAGATAGTGCTCTGAAGAATGAATAGTTTTCAAGGGTGATATACTTTTTTACATCTTGTAAAAGCTTGAAAGATTACAGATGACCATATAGGCAGGAATCACAAGTTTAATGTCAAGGAATGCAGAGATTAAGAATATTGATCTCTATCTTAAGGACCGGATTGTTTTCCTTTAGGCTACTATTCACAAAGCAGGTGTACAGTGCATGCATGGTGAGCTATAAATCAGGATTTAAAAAAAAAAATTATTTATTTATTTATTTGACACAGAGAGAGAGAGATCACAAGTGAGAGACAGGTGGGGGTGGGGAGCAGGCTCCCTGCTGAGCAGAGAGTCCCATGTGGGGCTCAATCCCAGGACCCTGAGATCATGACCAGAGGTCATGCTGAGCCACTGAGCCACCCAGGTACCCCTATAAATCAGGATTTTGGTTTAAACAAAGTTTCTATATAGTCATGCTGATTTCAAAAGAGTTCTAAAATAGCTTCTCTTATATCTCAGGTATTTAGAGAATATTTTCTCACATCACTAGCCATTGCCGTGCTGTGGCCATCATCTGGGATTTCTCCACAGGGGAACAATGCAGGGGATGACTACCTGTCTAGCTTATAGCTCAGACTCCACCTTATTACCCAGAAGTACTTACATGAATGTCTTCTGTAGCCATGTGGAATGGGAAGTTGTGTCAGGATGCATAAATCATTAACAATGGCAATGAAAAATCATGCAATTGTTCTCTGACAATAAAAGGGGCCTAATTCCTAATCTTAGAAAACACTGGAAGAATTCAGTGCTTACCTGAAAGACAAGATGAACTTCATAATTCTCCACGTGAGTTCTTCGTGTACCTTGGTATGTGAGTATGCAGAAGAAATGTGTTCCTGTGAAGAGTTCTACCTAGAAGATTGTTTCAAAATGGAAAAAGTGGCCTCAAAATGGAATGTGGGGCACCTGGCTAGCTTGGTTGGAAGAGCGTGTGACTCTTGATCTCAGGGTCATGAGTTCAAGCCTCGTGTTGAGGGGTAGAGATTAAACAAACAAAAGAACAAACTTTAAGAAAATGGAATAAAATTGTTTTCAAAGGCAGGCATTATCACAGTCATACCACAGTTATAGCATAGCTGTATCTAACATGGTTTGTTGTGTTTATGCCATTGTGTGCTTATATCTGATTTAATTTTCAATCATTCACCAGTGATTGTTGAGAAGCTACGAATCCATTGTTTCTTAACGTGGTGAGGGACTAGTTTTTGAAAATTTCCGATCTATCATGTGTTTAAAAACAAAATTCAACTTAGTACTTTTGAAGATCTAGTTGGTCTTATTAAGCAATTCATAAATCAGGCAGCATCCCATCTAGCAAGTAGAAGGATGCTCCGAGGAGTTGTACAAAATGGAATGTTTTTATAGGTAGGAAGGCAGGGCAAGGAAGTTATTAGCAAAAGAAAAAAAAAAGGATTGTTTCAAGCCCAAGACATCTTTTTGGGTGGAAGGGATGGCAGAATTTCTCTTACAAATGACCTCACTGGTGGTGATCAGGAAATTTCAGATTGACTTTTGAAAGGTCACATTCCTGGGATAGGTTGAAACTGTAAATAAGTCTTGGTTTGCTCCTGTGGGAAGCAAATGACTCCATTTTGGACTTTTTCTTTTTTTTCCCTTTTTAAACATGTGTATCAATGTGTGGTCCTATTGCACATGACTAGGGTCCCACTTGTAGCACATAGTAATCTCCCTAAGATCACAACATCCACACTGTTTGTTTTCATTTCAATAGAGTATGTTGATAATGCACTGGGATATTACAACAAGGTCAAATTGCATAAAAAATGAATCTTGGAACGCTGAAAAAATTAAATTAAATTAAAAAAAATTAAGTGCATTTGCTCTCAGTTGCTTACCTGGCTGTAAACCAGTAGCAGGCACTTAGCATCCTGGCAGTGGTCAGGCCATCCATACTCTGAGCAGCACTTGACAATTTGCCACTTGCTTGATGTCCTCGAAGCTTTGGGGGAAAATATTGGGGGAATTCTAAAATGTTACTGGTCAGGGATTGCCACATTCAAAGTGGTGTTTTGCAAAGGTTTATTCATTTGGTATTCAGTACTGAGCAGCCATTGAGTTTCAGGCAGCAAGCAGTTCTCTGACCCGTGAGAAACCAGGTGAGCATTTATAAAGAGCTAAGAGAACAGTCTGTCATGGAGGTAGTGAGAGGAGAACAGGGGTCTGCTCTCTTCTGTGTGCCACTTATTCAGGGTGTTTTGTATGTAGACAGGGCAGTGCCAGGATATCAGGGCTTATAAACTCGGTGGCTTCCAGAGATTTCTCATGAATCACAGATGGGTGTGAGGAGTCAGGGTATGATGGAGACTGTGTTGACCTGGAGGACAATGGCATTTAGAGAATATAACACTTAATTCCAGATAGATCTTCTGATTTTCAAAAAACAATAAAAACAAAACAAAACAGAAATTTGAATTCTTTACTTGAAAGCTCTTAATTGTTCAACTACTATAGTTATTTACTAATTTAAATCATTTAAAAAATCCAATGCTAAACCAAACACACACACACACACACACACACACACACACACACACATGGATAGGCTGTTTGTGTGTGACCTCTGAAAACTCTCTTGAAGTTTCCAATGAAGAAACATATTCTACCAGCTTCCATGGAATATTGAGTTGTCAACTTATCTGAAGGCAATTCCAAAGAGAATTTGATATTAACACAAATAAGGAAATGTACAGATATTCCTAAGATACATGAGACCACAAATGGGTGTGGAGGTTATAGCTGAGGGTAGCTTCAGTCTTGGCCCCCAAAAATGTAATAATTATTCTCCTTTCTCTGCAGGTGTTCCTTGGAGGAACACTCTGAGAAACAGAATATTATGTTAGTTTTGTGAGAACATTTTCAAAGTGCCGAGTCACTCAGTGAAATGTGTGTGTGTGTGTGTGTGTGTGTTTAATTGAAAGAGCCACATGGCCTTTAAATACATCATCTATTTCATGTTAGATTCAAAGTGACATACACAATTTTGAGTCCTTTGGAAATAAATAGGTGTTTAGTTAATTCTGTTATTTCAGATATACTTTGATATAACTTTGCTACCAATATCCATTAATACAAGGTGCACTGTTTTGAGGGACAATGATACCTGGCTTTCTGAGGAAATATACTAGGCTGAAAATTAGTAAAGAAACTCTTGACAGAAGTGCTTACATTTTTCTCTAGGACCTTAATTAAAGGCCGGCATCATCCATGTCTGTGTAGTTGCACTTGGCTAATTGAGAGATGATAAGCTTATGACAGGCATGTTCTGGATTAATGGATGTGGATGCTGTAAACACACCTTTTCATATCTTTTCTAATGCACTTCTTGTAGGCATGTCACCCATCCATCCTAACCTTCTGAGTATAGGGCAAAGATTCTGTTAAGACGGAAATAGAAGTGGAAGTACATAGTGGAGGGGCCAGGTACAACCTGGGGAATGTGAACTAAGTGTCCCTGAGTCGTGAATGCCCATGGTGGTAGCTGGTGGGTAACATCAGCCTAGAGCAAGTGGGGTGTGGGGTTTGGCCTCTCACACCAGTGGGAGCTTGTACCAGGCACTAACACTCAAAGGCCGTAGATGAAACAGAGTCCAAAAGGGTGGACTCCTGATTTTTCTTAATCTGGGATCCTTCAGGAGCAAATGCTGGGACAAGGATTTGAGTGTAAGTTGTTCATCTTAGCTGTGAAAGAAATATGGCAGGGGAATAAGGAAGTGACCCAGAAATAAAAAGGAAATCCACCCATCAAAAGAGCACCATGTGGGAGGTTGGGGTACCAGGTGGTGGGTATTATAGAGGGCACAGATTGCATGGAGCACTGGGTGTGGTGAAAAAATAATGAATACTGTTTTTCTGAAAATAAATAAATTGAAAAAATTAAAAAAAAAAACAAAAAACACAAACAAACAAACAAACAAAAAAAGAGCACCATGAAGCCAGTTATGACTGAGCTGGAGCTCAACTCTTTTGGAAAACTCTGGGAGCAATTCTACAGAATCTGCCCTCGGGTTTACTCTACTCAAAGGGAAAGGGAGCTGGGGATCAACCCACCCAATGGCTGGAAAACCTTAGGCAATGAAAAGAATGCAGATCCGGACAGAAGGCTGGAAGTCTGAGACATGCTTTGGAGAGCAAGGCAAGGGGACAGGAAGACCACCGGTGGCATCAGGTTCCAGAACCTCCAAGTACAGATCCAGACTCTGGCACACATGAGCTGTGTGTGATAGGGCCAATACCCTAAACTCTAGGTGCCTAAATTTCCTCAAACCATGGGTTCCTGCAAGGCATATGGAAACGTAAACCACAGCATTAATTGTATCCTTACAGAAATTCAGATAGCTCCTCTGTATTTTCTGGCTATGTGCCTTGAAGCTAAACCTTCCTTCATTGCCACCACCTTCTCCTCCTTTCTTTCTTTTTTTTTCTTTTAATTTAATTTATTTTTCATTTTTAAATTTCATGCTTCTGATTTGCTGGTGCTCTGGGTACATTCCTTGTCTGCGTCCTGTATAGTTGATCATGGTTTAAAGAGTAGAGTGGAAGTAGGTATAAAGTGACACCACAGGTCCCATCTGGAGATTAACAAAGTCATTTCTCCCATCTGAGCTGTGACACAGTGTAACATAATAGGGGGAGGGCCTTACTAGTAATAACTAGTAATGGCCAGAATCACCACTGAGCAAGGGTGTGCTCTGTGCCAGGGTCTTCCACTGTCCCTCAGTTGTCATAGTGACTGCCTGTCTTTCTGCTGGAAAGCCACTCCCATGTCCTTGATCACAAGGCCCTGTAGCAAAGGCAGGGCCTTGAGAGCTTGCCTGTGCCCAGCACTGCTCTAAGCATTTTGTGTGAAACCCACTTTTGTCCTAACACAACTTTGGAGATGAAGGAATTCAGGCATCTAGAGTTTTGGGACCTGCCTTGACATAGTTCACATGTGCTGTAGTCAGGACCTGTGCTCATACCTTCTATTTTCAGAGGCTACCACTGTGCTGCCATGCTGCAAGCTGCTCACAGCCCAGCTGACGAGGAGAGAAATTGCAAATATGATTTTATTGGCTACAAGTCACAAAGGTCTCCTGGCAACAGAGACCTGCTGAAGTCACTGCAATCCCCCATTTAATATCAGCGAGAACACCACATTTGCAGACATATCCTCAGCAGGCAATTTGCCCAGAAAATAGGGAGCAGATTTCTGGATCTGGAAGTGAATGGGAATGGGAAAGAATTGCTTTTATTTGGAAGGTGAGAGGCTTGGGAATTGACCCAGAGCTGTGTGAAACAGAACACCTTCTAACACCACGGCTTTTGTTAAATTAGCATTCCAGGATGGAAGGCCAAAAGGGGAAGACTGAGGCCCTGATTATGATTTTTTTTCCTTCACTTGAAGAGTGGTGCAGCCATAGGTGTCTGGGTGCCTCACCACTGGGTGGGGGGGTACCTTGGGCGGCATTTGAATGAAAAAAAAATTGCACAAACTTAAACAGGAAGGGGATAATGAAATGAGCTTGGGATAATGAAACAGAGTTCTTGACTCTGCATTGTACTGTGAAGATATATAAACATCTTTGGCATCAAAATTCTAGAAGAGGAAACATAATGGTTACAGTGTTATCCTATGTCCCAATGTTCCCACAGGAGATGAGGGCTTTCCTTTCTGGGGAGCAAGTTCCAGCCAACATCAAGTTTGTCCACTAACTCCTAAATTCTATTCTTCATAAACTTCCCCAGATTTTGGCTCCCAAACATCAGGGTTTCAGACCTTGGTTCTTTTTCTCTTCCCCCACTTGCCTCCGTTCTTCATCTCTAGCTTCATGCCCAAGTGATGTTCTGGCCAGTAAACTTGGAAGGGTCCTTTTCATTTTTTGCCCCATGCAGGCAAAATGTTTGCCTTTGATCACACACTAGTTAAAAAGTTAATTTAAAATTCTCCCAAAATTAGTTTCTCTCAGTTTTTGTGTGAGGGAAGAACATCTGTGTGTGCTGGTGACCATTTCAAAGCTAACCCAGCCTCACAGTTAGTGTGCCCAGAAAACAATGCCTTCTTGACATCAGAACACAAATGTTCACCACCCATCCCAAGCGTGCAAGATTCTGATGCATTTCCCTTTTATTGAACAGCACAGTGTTCCCTAAAAATTGCTGCTTCCATACCCCAAGTCAGAACCTGAATAAAGGGAAATGCAGCTTAACATCAGGCTCCAGAGCCTTTGCACTTCACTGATGCATAGCTCCTGGGATAAAACCTTATCAGTTTGTATGGACACTCATAATATGGTGGTGTTTTGGATGGGAGTATTTTCAGACTCAGATAATTTACCAATGCAAGTCAACACTATACAGAGGTCACATAAGAGCAATTTGTTCTAAATTCATTATCATTAACAGGCTAGGCAGCTGCAGGAAATTATACAACTGCAAAGCATTTCAAAAAAATGTTCCGATGTTGATATCTGGACTGTTTGATCCAGAAACAAAGGGAAATCATGATCTTGCTGGCTACAGCCTTACTAACAAAGATTTTTGCTTTTCTTAATAATCATTCTTAGTTCAAGTTATTTTTATTCCAGTGACACTGGTGCTCGCCAGTGATTTGGGGTTGATAATAAGAACCATGCTCGTGGGTTGGAAGTACATGGTCAGGATTAGTAAGGATTGCATAACTTCATCCCTTCATGTTGGAATGACCTCTGAAAATAAGAGTGAGCCAAAATTCAGGATGGAGTAATAAAGGAAAAAAGAAATCTTCTCATCTATAGAATGGGGTGAATAAGCAGTAAAATATGAATGCGTGAAATGAATTGGGACTGTGTAATTCCAAAAAACAAACATTACATGATCTTTGATGTAAAACAATTACCAAGTACTCTGTGGTAAACTCAGCATATTTGGCAATTAACTCAAATGACCTTTCTGAAGGAATGTGAGTTTTGAGGGGTTCAGAACTCTGTCCAACTTTATGGGTTTTGAAGTTTTGAACCAACCTTAAACCTTACACTGTGCCAGTTTTGGATCTCTGTGTTTCAAAGATTTTTGAGCAAAGACAGTGGGTTTCTGGGAAAGGCAGTAAGGGGAGATCAGATAAGCATGGCTGGACCCTTGGGACCTTGAACTTCTGGAGGGCATACCTCTCTGTCCTCTCTACTTCCTTACTCTACTCTCCAAATGTGTGCTGGATGCACAATTCCACCATGCCAGGTTTGCTCTGATTTGCTCCACTTGTTGACCGTAAGGAACCCAGAGTCCTGCAGGGCTGGGTTAATTGCCCACATCTTGGAGTGCTGCTCATACCATGCTTAGGAGATCTGAAAGCCACTCCTCGGAACTCCTGAAATTCCTTTGCTCATTATCCCTCCATGTTAAAGACTCTTGAAAGAAAGTGAGTGGGGGAAATCAGAGGGGGAGACAGACCATGAGAGACAGTGGACTCTGAGAAACAAACTGAGGGCTTTGGAGGGGAGGGGGGTGAACCTGGTTGTGGGTATTAAGGAGGGCATGTAATGATTTCATGGAGCACTGGATGTGGTGCATAAACAATGAATTTTGGAACACTGAAAAAAAATAAAATTTATATGAAAAAAGAAAGAATAAAGATATCTCAAATAGACATGGGGGAAAGGGAAGGTTATCTGGATGGGTAAATGCATGAAACAGACCTGTGTCACCATTGAGGAGCAAACGGCATCTGGAAACTCAGAGGATCTGGGGGCTGGGAAAATTGGGCAAAAGTGAGCTCATTTTGACAGTGGATGGAGAAGAAAAAGACATAGAGCATGGAAGAAACTGGAAAAGCTGTGGTGGGAGGGATGTCACCCTTTGGAAACTTGGGGGATGCTAAGGATAGTTGCAGGGCAGCCACGACTGGGAATTTAGTGACTCGTTGGGACCCAGCCAGGCAGGATGTTTCTAACAGTAATGTGGCTTAACTGAAGAATTTCATCTTTAATGATATATATATATATATATTTTTTTTTATAATTTTTTATTTTTTATAAACATATATTTTTAAATGAGCTTAGTAGTTAGTCTTTTATCTAGCTGCCCATGTGTTCATGGACTCTTCTGGAAAGTTGCTTTGTTAATTCTTAAATTTCCAATGTGAAGAATTAAAGTCCTGTTTATAAGAGTTGCCTTCCATTTACTTGGATGTTCGCTAAGCCTGTTCCTAACACATACAGGGCCAAGGGGGAGGTGGTGCAAGTGGAGGCCCACAGCCCATGGGTGCAATGTTTGGAAGTTACAAATCCAACTTGGCAGCTATGAAATAAAATTTCTATTCTTCCACACTGACAAATGCATCTTCATAATGATAAATTAGAAAAATATATGTCCACTATGGTTTTTATGTGACAGAATGTCAACAAAATATCAAAGATGGATTGAAACTCCACCATTCTCTTACACCATTCACAATGATAAACTCGAAATGGATGAAGGACCTCACGTGAGGCAGGAATCTATCAAAATCCTAGAGGAGAACATTGGCAGTAACCTCTTCAACATTGGACATAGCAACTTTTTTCAAGACATGTCTCCAAAGGCAGAAAAAACAAAAGTGAAAATGAACTTTTGGGACTTCATCAAGATAAAATATTTCTGCACAGAAAAGGAGAAAGTCAACAAAACAAAGAGGCAGCCCACAGAATGGGAGAAGACATTTACAAATGACACTACAGACAAAGGGCTGATATCCAAGATCTATAAAGAACTCTTCAAACTCAACACCCCCCACCCCAAAAAAAAAAAAAAAACAAAAAAAAAAACAGATAATCATGTCAAAAAAATGGGCAGAAGACGTGAACAGACACTTCTCCAGAGAAGACATACAAATGGCTAACAGACCCATAAAAAAACGTTCATTATCATTAGCCATCAGGGAAATTCAAATCCAAACCTCACTGAGATAGCACCTTACATCAGTTTAATGGTCAAAATTATCAGGACAGGAAACAAGTGTTGGAGAGGATGTGGAGAAAGGAGAACACTCTTACACTGTTGGTGGGAATACAAACTGGTGCAGCTGCTTTGGAAATTCCTTAAAAAACTAAAAATGGAACTTCCCTATGACCCTGCAATTATACTACTGGGTATTCACCCCAAAGATACAGATGTAATGAAAAGAAGGTCCATCCGTACCTCAATGTTCATAGCAGCAATGGCCACAATCACCAAACTGTGGAAAGAGTCAAGATGCCTTTTGACAGATGAATATATGATCCATATATGGACCATATATGCAATGGAGTATTATGCCTCCATCAGAAAGGATGAATACCCAGCTTTTGTATTAACATGGACGGGACTGGAGGAGATTATGCTGAGTGAAATAAGTCAAACAGAGAAAGCCAATTATATGATTTCACTTGTGGAGCATAAGGAATAACATGGAGGACATTAGGAGAAGGAAAGGAAAGGTGAATTGGGGTAAATTGGAGGGGGAGAGGAAGCATGAGAGACTATGGACTCTGAGAAACAAACTGAGGGTTTTGGAAGGGAGGGAGTTTGGGGATGAGTGAGCTTGGTGGTGGGTATTAAGAAGGGCATGTGTTGCATATAGCACTAGGTGTGGTGCATAAACAATGAATCTTGAACACTGAAAAAAAATCAAAGATGGTTAAATTTAATTATTATTATGAATCTGCCAATGATATTTAGATGTGTAGTAAAACAAAGGCACACACAATTCATAAATTGTACATTACTCATTCTTAAGAGTTTCTTCCCTAGAAATAGAAGAGTTTCTTCTATTTCTTCTACTGAAAAACAGAATAAATGATTTTGCTGAAATAAATCAGCAAAATCATTTATTCTATTTTTTAGTTAAGATTTTTATAGAATTTGTGTCTTATAGAAAACAATGTTGAACTGGCAGCTTTCTCCAGTCATTGTGGTTCTTCACTAGGTTCCTAAAAATTATTTCAGTATTGAAAGACTTTCCTCTGCTAAGGCCAAGCAAATTGATTTTCAATACAATTCTTCAAAAGATATTTGGATGGGGAATAAAGAGTGAAGTTGATGTATCAGATTCAAATATTGTAATGCTATCATCCATGAGATGATATTGTCATTGTTAAAATATGTTAATGTTACCTTTTGGATTACTATCACATATAGTAAACTATTCACTTTTTTTAGCACAATATCTAAATCCATGAAGGAGAAGTATGTGATTCTCAGATTCTTCTGTCAAATTTTTCAGTGCAAGGAATATTCTAAAGAAAAACGAAGAAAAAAGTTGGCTATTATTCAGCTTATCAAATCTGTCTATAAGCACATAATAGAGTGTCCATCAAACACTCTGGAAGTTTATTTCAAAATCTTTTGCTTAAATCTTTTTCATAATTGCAAATATTTTGTTTCCTTATTCAATTTTTCTGCTTTTTCCCCCTAGAAGCTGCATAGTTCACATGCACTTTGATTTTATCTAAAATTTTTAAAAATCCTTTTAAAGTAAAATAACCAAACTTGGATCTATTTTTGTAAGATATTTCTAACATTAATAGTAACCACAGTTCATACCAAATAACTCTGGATAGTGGAAATTCAAAAATAATATCATTTTCTTTCAAAGACCGTGCTTCATTCTTTATTTGGGCATCTTCTATTTTTCACTTAGCTTTTCTGATGTATTTTGTGTCTTGTCTAAATTAAATCTGATTTCTTTATCTGCATTCAGTCAGCATACCCCTTGTGTAACCAAGAGAAATCATGAAGTCAAAATTGATAGTGTTTCATCAAGATGTTCTATTTTGGGGTAAGTCCAGAAAATGTCACATACAATTGTTAATCATTCCAAAGAATGTCATTGCTATTGGCCCAGCTGAGACCATGTCTCATAGTAACAAATTCAAAACATGTGCCACGCATGACACAGGGAACTCTTCTGGATTTCAGCCAAATTTGTGGCCTTACATCTCTTACTTTACCAACCATGTCAGCACCATTATCATAGATTTTCCCTCTATAATCTTTCAAATTGTTTGAATAAAACTGACATTTAAAATCTATGACTATGTAGCCAAATCTTTTTAATATATCTTTATAAAATATAATAAGTCACAATTCCAGCATCCAATATGATGATCACCTAATAGAATTTTCATATGTATAAATTTAAGTGCTATAGATTTTTTTTAACACTACAAAATATTCCTCAATGCCACATATAACTGTTGTGTTAACTGTCTAATTCACAGGTACCTCTGGAGCCAGCAGTTGGAAAGCAAGAGGCAAGGAAACAGATGCTTGTATCATTGTATTCCTTCTGTCAGAGGAACAATTCCATAGATTAATTGATTGATTTTTTTTTCCCTCCAGCAGAGTACTTCTGCTACTCAAATTCTCTCCACACTCAAGCAGTGATGTTTCTGAATTTGGCAGCCACAGAATCCAAAAACCTACGTGACACTTGGGTGCAACCACTTTTGTTTCAAGTGCTTATAGGAAAAGATATGAGGTCATCTGGTTGTTCAATCTACCTCCAATATGATTGCCAAAATTGTTTTGCATGAACCAACTGGCTGGACTGATGACCCATGACTTTCCCTGTTGATTTGCAACTTAAGTCCAAGATGGTAACCATCTCAGAAAGAAGGTCTTATGTTTTCTCATAATTCATATGTTGGAACCAGGTGTTAATTGCTTTTCTTCCTTCCTTCTTCTCTTCCTCCCTTCCTCCTCTTCCTCTTCCTTCTTCTTTTTTATAGAAGGAGTGGCATAGGGAGAGGGAGAGAGAGAGAATCTTACTCAGACTTCATGCCCATGATGGGGCTTGATGTGGGGCTTAATCTCACAACCCTGAGATCATGACCTGAACCAAAATTAAGAATCAGACCCTTAACTGATTGAGCCACCCTCTTTCTTTCTTCTTGCTGTATTTGTAGGAACAGTGTTTGATACATACCAGGTACTAAATAAATATTTGTTGAGTAGACAAGATTAATTTCACTTCTAGATTTTCTTTTTGTAGAAGTATTCTGTAGCTGATGTTAGAATGTACTAAGCGTCTGGCAATGCAGTAAATGTTTTCATAAAATCAGCAATAATGAAAGACAAATGTATTTCATTTATAGAGTGATGATATATAGACAAATTATGGACTCGTAGGTTCAAATTTGTTCCTCCATTGGATTGTAAATAACATAGGTAAAAATGCCTACCATAGGCAGTAGCTATTGATTATATCGTCCACATACATGCATTCAGATTTAAATTCTCTCATCTTCTTTTATATTGCCATGCCTATCTTCACAGATTTTAGCTGCTATTCATGGTTGTAGTGAGGATGGGCGACAAGGGACCCTCAAGAAACTAAGAGAAACACAGTGAGACACAGGAAGAGAAGACAAGAGAGAGACCTGAAACTCATGACAGATGCTGAAGCAAAACTGTTGGCTCAGCTAAGATGTAGATGTCCCCTAGTATCTCAATATGATGCTACAAAACATTTGGGGAGAAAAGGCTAAGAGAAAAATGCATTTGGATGATGGTGATTTTGTTGCCTTTGAAAGCTGTGCATGTCAAACAATCTTGCTTAAGATCTTGCTAAAGGAAGATCAAAAACTTGTGTTCTGTTTCAAAAGGTATTTGAACAGCAGCAGCAGCATAGCAAAAAAAGAAACAACAACATTATTTAGATGGGCATGTGTAGAGCTTTGCTAAGGGTGTTGCTTTTTACTACTTCAATGCCCCCATTGATTTGCCAACTAGCATTTGATTGACATCTGCATAAATCCCACTGTTTTCAAGATACTACTAAAAAAAAATGGCAATGAGAACTGCAAAGAGTAATGAGAAAAAAATTGCTTGCTGCAAAGCTATTAAATTATTTGTAAAACTTGCAAAAATTTTCCTCTTCTACATTTTTCTAATATTAAAGAGACTATGTGACTGTTTCTCAGTGGGCTTGTTGCTTTGATACTTCTGGTGGGTGATTAGGCTGGGATGGAAGATGGTCAAAAGTCAAGGCCACAGTGTTGACCCCTAAGACTACTGGTGAGTGAACAATACTATATGACTGGGTCAGTTGAATATTTCAATCAACAACAAAAACAAAATTTCAGATTAACCCTGAAACCATGATATTAGTCAAGTTTCTCAGTGAAATTTTCAAATTTTATTTTTAAGATTTTATTTATTTATTTGACACAGAGAGGTGCAGCAAGAGACAGAACATAAGCAAGGGGAGTGGGAGAGCGAGAAGTAGACTCCTGCTGAGCAGGGAGCTTGATCCTGGGACCCTGGGATCATGACCTGAGCCGAAGGCAGATGCTTAATGACTGAGCCACCCAGGCACCCCTCTCAGTGAAATTTTCAAATGGAATTTTTTAGGAAAAGTGTACAAATCATGAGTTTACAGCTCAATGGATTTTCACAAATTGAATAATATTGAATAGTGAGCACCCAAATTAAGAAACAGAACATTACCAGTCCCCAGAAGCACTTGGTCTTTATCACCTTCTATGTAGGGTTCTCCAAAGAGCAACCACTATCCTGACTGCAACACTAAGGATTTCTTTTGCTACTTATGTATTACATGGTTTGTGATATGGCTTGTTTTATTGAACAGTGTGTGAGTTTCATCCACTTCACTCTATGTAGCTGGAGTTCATTCTTGCCCATGGCCACCAAAGATTCAATCCTATTACTGCACCACAGTGTATTTATTAACTTAGAGTTGATCCATTTGGGATATTTTATATCTTGGGGTTCTCTCAAATAATGTTAAAATCAACTGTCTCATACATGTCTTGTTGAAATATGCACATATTTTGTTTCATAAATACCTAAGAGTAGAAATGTTGAGTGATAAGAATACGTATGTTTTGTTTTAATATCAGCAAACAGTTTTTTGATTGTTTCATGGTTTGGCAAACTGACAATTCATGAACAATGCAAAAGCAAGTTTTATCTCATTTAAGCTCTGGTGAAATGATCACATTTTACAAAGAAGTGAAAGTCAATGGAAGTAATTACTTCAAAGAAGCAGGCATGACCCTGTATTGTGTTGGCATCACATGAAGCCCGTTTTATATTTTGAGATGTAATTGATTGATTTCATATTCACTCTAACTCCAGCATATGACATATAGTGGGTAAAAATACTAGTACACTTAGTTAGAAAAGTAGATCTATTTGTTATGTCCCTGTTTATTTTCAACTAAACTAGCAAATACACAGGAAGATAAGGACCTGATTATTCACGTTCTAAAGGTTATCAGTCATGATGTGAATGTCAAAACTGAGTGTATGTAGGGTTGGTCCATCTTGGGGATTATACTATTTTATATAAATAACTTTGAGAAATAGCTGCAGGTAAGAGAAATAAACATTTTAACTATTCTTATAATCAATTATGAGTGAAGGACACTACAATCTTGGCTGCCAATGTTAATATTTACAATATGACCTGTTTTATAAACTCAACCCTTCCTTATCCATGTGCTCACATCTATTTCTAAGCATCCAACTAGGGCACCAAGAAGTTAGTGGCTAAGGGAGTTCCAACTGCTAGATCCTGGAACTTAGCTATTGAATTGGTTAGCAGCTTTGGAAGGATAGAGAGAAAAGAGAAGGATGAACAATTTGCATTGGGCAGGCATTTTTGTCATCAGTTCCTGTATCCACCAGTTTGCACTGGTGGCAAATGTCTCTTTTCTAGATACAGTTGGAAATTATCTGCTCCATGTCTACAGAATATCTGTCATTTTCTTGCACTAGATGGTATAATGACAACAATCACTAAATTTATTGGGTTCTTACCAGGTACCTGACTTGGCATTAGTGATCACATGTGCATATTGGTGCCAAACAAGATCACTTTGAGATAGGTATCAATATTACCCCCATTTCACAAGTGAGCAAGTAACAGACTAGAGAGTTTAGCACATGTGTCCAAGATCCTGCAGCCATTTGTAGGAGACCAGAAATGAAGTCATTGTAACTCCAGAATTAAACTTCTGATGACCAGCTTCTGGAAGGCATGGAGAAGTGGGACAAAGGAGTTCAGCTGGACAATTATTTAGGAAAACAAAGAACATGAGAAAAGCTAAAAAGAAAATTACAATTGATTATACTATGAAAATTAAAAAATTAAACATTTGAAATTCTTTTTTTTGTTTTAAAGATTTTATTTATTTATTCTGCAGGGAGAGATCACAAGTAGGCAGAGAGGCAGGCAGAGAGAGAGAGAAGGAAGCAGGCTCCCCTCCGAGCAGAGAGCCTGATGTAGGACTCGATCCCAGGACCCCGAGATCATGACCTGAGCCGAAGGCAGAGGCTTAAACCACTGAGCCACCCAGGCGCCCCAAACATTTGAAATTCTTAAAGAATGGCAAAGCTTTGTAGAATACCTAAAAACAAACAGCTTTGGCACAAGAATTTGAGAAAAGTATATTCTTAGGACTTCTTCTTCTTTTTATTTTTTTTTTGAGATTGTCATGTCATGATAAAGAACAAGCCAAGCCAAAGGTAGGCAGCCACTGGCAGCAAAGACAGTAAAGTCCAGCCTCGTACTTTCAGCATCAGTTATAGAAATCATTTGTTTGCACATGTGCATATTGAATAATGACCTTCTTTTTTCTCCTCTTCATCTTAATCAATAATGTTGAAATTACCCAGTTTTTCTTAGCAAACTCCACATAGCTAGATATATTTTAAATTCTTCACTTCCAAGCTGCTAAGAGCCACAACATCATATTTTATTCAAGAAAGAGAAGTTAAGGTCCTTGTGCCTGCATCATCTAGATGGTTCTATAAGACCTTCAGTATTCAGAGTGTGGTCTGTGGACCAGTAACATCAGCATCCTTAGGAGTTCATTAGAAGTGCAGAACACTGGGTCCCATTTAGGACCTACTCAGTCAGGATCTGCCTGTTAGCAAGATGTCCAGGAGATTTGCATGCACACTGCATATTGAGAAGCAATATATTAGTTAAAGAAACCTGGAGGGTAGGGACTCAATCTTTAAAGTTTTCCACACAAATCATAATTGCATTAATAGTTGATTAACCTGTAACTACATGAGGAAGTAATCTTCAAGAAGCAGATACTACCTATATTTTCAGAAGTTTTCACCAAAATAGATAATGGCCATCGATGTGTAATCCTTATACAAGATAATTACTAGCCTATCATTGTTAATTTCCATTTAGTTATTGGGGAAAAGATCTTCTTTGGCAGGTCCATAAACTGGCATGGATTCCTCATTTGAAAATATAGGAAAGTAATCTCTGCTAATCCTGAAATTGGAAAAGTTGTTATCTAGGTCCCACTGGTGTAATAATGGGTAACTGGTGATGGCGTAGACTCCTCCAGGGTAACCCCCTTGCCCAAGCTTCTGAGTGATGGATGGGGTCCATCTGGGTTGAGCTGCATCTGGTTTGGATTACCTGAGTATAATTCAGAGCTCTGGAAACAAAGGAACTAATTTAAAAGAAACATTGTGATACTGCAGATGAACTTTATGTACTTGTTAATTTAAGTGCCTATATCACTAAATACAACATATAACTTTGATTTTATTTTCTCACTTGTTTTTCTTCTTTAAGCAATGATTCTCCAGGCTAAGAAAGTATCAGATTACCCTGGAGGGCTTTTTAACACACAGATTTCTGGGTTTCATTCCCATAATTCTGCTCCATAGATCTGATCTTCCACAGGTGAAGCCCAAGAATGTGCATTTTGAACACACTCCCAGACAGAGCCAATGCATCTGATTCAGGACAAACTTTTCGAGGCTCACTGCCCTAAAGTATTAGCAACCCAGTATCCAGTGCTGGTAGGAGGCAAATTCTATGCTTATCTCTCTCTCTTTTTAAGTTGCCATTGATTTTTCTCTTGAACTCTTCCATACCGGACTTCTTGGCTGTCTTCTCTAGTTGTAAGGCCACTGGAAGTCCACAGAAGGGGCCGGGGGCCAGGCAGTATAGCTCTCATCAGACTCTCTCTGCTATTATTTACCTTCTGTTTCTAATTTATGAGACTTTCTTGCCACATGTGATCCTGCACAGCCAGACTGAGGTGTGGTCCAGGAGAGGTCATGGGCCTATGTCAGCCATAAGCCACATCCATCTTAAGGGATACACAGACAAGACCTGGGCTCTGAGATGGGAAAAAAGTAAAGAGACCTTGTTTTTTCCTGTTCCACCATTACAGCCTGGTCTCATGAGTATTTATTTTGTATGTCTTCTATCTTCTAGGACGTGGGGAAACAAATGGTGTTCCTACCACTGAAACAGTTGGGTTTCTCAAACCAAACTGGTACCCAGTCTAGAACTCTATGCTAAGCCATGACATGCCACAGAATGAAGGGTCATACTCCCCACAGGTCAACACCCAAACCACCACCACACTATAACCTCACCACCTCTGGAACATCCCAATTTATATAGTTGAGATAGAGTTGGACTGATAGAACTTAAAGGATAATTTAGGAACCAGCCTAGGTTGAGGTATAGCAAAATCAAAGTCACTATCTTTTGAATGATCAATTCAACATGAATCCAGAAAAAAAAAAAAAAGACGATTAATTTGGAAACATTTGAAAAGACAAGAGTGATATTTCTTCAACAGTATAAGAGAACTAAGATTAGTAGGAGTAGAAGAGTCACATGGCTTCTAGCTGCTTTCCCCAGGTTCAAAGTGGCCAGAGGGCTGGCTCTGTTAGGAAAATCTTGCATATGAGTGGTAAATTCCTAAGAGCGATCTGTAGCAAACACTGCCAGGGTCTTACTCAAAACCTGTCAACAGTGTTAAAGATGATTAAAAAAGACAATTTGGGTGATATGAACAAACTTTATTTAAGATTTCAGTCTCTGAGGCTCAGTAGGTTAAAGCCTCTGCCCTCAGCTCAAGTCATGATCCCAGGGTCCTGGGATTGAGCTCCGAATCGGGTTCTCTGCTCAGCAAGTAGCCTGTTTCCCCCTCTGTCTCTGCCTGTCTCTCTGCCTACTTGTGATCTCTGTCAAATAAATAAATAAAATCTTAAAAAAAAAAAAAAAAAAAAGGACTTCAGTCTCTGTTTCCCCAGGATCCAGAGAACTACAGAATGGGGTGGCAGCCCGGATTCTGGAATGAAGAATCAGGAACACGAAGAGAAAAATAATGAATAAGGGACAAGAAAGTAAGTCTAGAGCCCAGTGTTGGGCTTGACATCTGGAGACTGGCTGCCTGGATACACTGTACTTCTGGTTAAGTTGAAAATTTACAAGAATATGAAAGCTACCTAAGTTTGGTTTGCTTATGTGGCACCCAGTGCAGGAGTGGATCCAGCTGGTACCTAGGAATTTATTTTAACATCAGTAACATCAGTGCTCTCAGTCAAAATCTGAAACTACCAGCAACCCCCCCCCCCACACACCCCACCCTTTGTCTCTGCCAGAGTGTTCTCTCTGTCTGGCAGAGCCAGGTGTGCTGAGCTGGGAGAAAGCTAAGAAATAACACACCCCCTCTCCCCATGTCCCCCAAGCAGCTTCAGCCAGTGACTGATGGGAATTGGGGTATATGCACCTCAGCTTCTTCACCTTGGGGACAGAATCAATCTACTACACTGTCCAATGTTTCCCCAGGGGTTAAATTCTAGTTGCTCACTGGCTGTCTCACCTTCTGTTTTACTTCTTTACAATGCCGTTAGTGTCTGGCCCTCCTTTCTTTCTGCTCTTTGTTCTTAGTCAGACCAAGCCTGGAATCAGAAGAGAAGCCTCAAAAATTCTTTGGGTGTGGTGGTTGCAGGTTACATGATTATTAACATTTTCTGTCTTCTTCTTTTTTTAAAAAAAAAAAGATTTTACTTATTTATTTGACAGAGACAGAGAGAGAGAGAGAGAGAGATCACAAGTAGGCAGAGAGACAGGTGGTAGGGGGAAGCAGGCTCCTCACTGAGCAGAGAACTTGGTGCGGAGCTTAATCCCAGAACCCTGAGATCATGACCTGAGCAGAAGGCAGAGGCTTAAACCATTGAGCCAACCAGGCACCCCAACATTTCCTGTCTTGAGAACAGAGACAACAAGGTAGAGAAGTCCATGAACATTTGACCAGATTACTTTTCTGGAACTCAGAGTTGTTTCAACAGCAAGTTCTCCTCTGAAGCTGATGCTTAAGGAACTTATTGGGTCCAGGAGTGTCTGTTCTTGATGTTCTGTACCACAGCAGCCTGCACAAGATTGAAACCTGCTTAATGACAAAGGAAGATGGTAATTATAATGCTTCATGACAGTGACTTTCTAGGAGTATTGTCTACACTCCCTGTTAGGTAGAAAAAATCATTAACATTTGCTTAATAAGCATTATACAAGAATTTTAAAGGTATTGAAGAAGACTGATTAAAAATTTCACAATTTGGGGAGGGTATGTGCTTTGGTGAGTGCTGTGAAGTGTGTAAACCTGGTGATTCATAGACCTGTACCCCTGGGGATAAAAATATATGTTTATAAAAATAAAAAATTTTAAAAAAATTTCACAATTTCCAGTTGCTTTGTCAATAAAGCCCTTCTTAAATTTTTAGCATTTCCAATGTCCTCCTCAAGAGAATGTAAACTACTTGTTACCCAAATTAAAACTCCCAGACCATTTTTGGAAGTTTCCTAAGGTCATTGATTGGTTGCCTCAGAATTCTGTACCACCCAATATTGTATAAAATCAAAGGGCTATTGGCTAGGCTTGGTCATCATTTTAATATTGCAATTTTTCACCATGACAATATTTATTACAGCAGATTAGATAACACAGATAATAATAGTAATATCATTCACCATTAGAAGGCCATGGGGAGCTGGAAATAAAATGTTTTCTCAGGTAAAGCCCATGGTAAGGATAGGCAAAAGTGGCATTAGTCCAGCCATCTCAAACCATGCATCAAACGTTTGAGGTCAGGCAAAATTGAAAACACATTTGAAGAAGTTAATTCCCCCTTAATTTTGAAACCCATGTGTATTTGAAGGGAAATTTAAACTGTGTGTTTCTAATTCATTTACACTCAACTCATCAAAATGTTATTTTGAAAGTATTATTTCATTTTCATATCCAGGAAATATTATGAATCCCTTTAACAAGATTCTTGAAGGTTTGAAAAACAAATGTCATTCAGTTAAGTAGTCGTGTTTGGCCAGCTGTACTTAGGACCTGTAAACGAAGGTAGGGGAGAGCAGTAAATTTCGAAAATTTGGCCTCTCCTCTTTCAGTGGGCTGCATGTCTTGCTGTGTTAAGCACTGGTGATCAAAGGTACCATGTAACTAGTGATTACACCCCTTTCTCCACCATTTTAATAATGGTTTCCTCAATGACCTGTTACATTTGACACAGATTGTGTTGAACTGACCCTCAGCTTAATTTTCCTTAGGAGATGGGTACATATAACTCCCTCAAGTGTCTAAATGAAGGTATTGGTAAGGCTAGAAATTAACAGGACAGCTGATAGAAGCTATGATTTGTTTTGTTCTATAAGAAGAGCCTGGGGATGCTAAATCTCTCTAGGCGAGGGAAACTCTGGGAAAGAAGAGAAGAAGGAAGTGGGTAATTTCACATAATTAATTTAATTTGCAAAGAAACATAGTGGATGGGATTAGTTTTAATTTTACATACAATTTCTGGGATGTGAAACAAAGCACTTTTATTAGATCAAAGCCTGGAAATGCAGCAGATAAAATACTAGTTTGAAATATGGAAGAAAAAAGGATTAACTTTCAATGTTTGTGTTTTTAAAATATGACAATTATTATAAGTCTCCAAGTCAAAATGTGTTCACAACTCCTGATGAGGTCAGTATGTGGTGAGAGAAATTCCTTCAGTTTCTGAAAGTAAAGCATAAAGCTTTGCCTTGTTTGAGGTTTTTAAAATTTTTTTTAAATTATTTTTATTTTTTATAACCAGCAGGGGAAACTGAATTTGCTAAGCTTCCTTTTTGGGGGGCAGCTTCCATGGGAACTGCTGAACAATAGCAGCCAACTCAATTATCATGAGCAATTACCTATTGCAGAGCCACCCACGAGGCCACCTTCTGCTAGTGATGCATTTCAAATAGTGGTGGGACAAGACCTTTGGACAGAGTGCCTTTGAAGGGTTTCCCAGATTTAATTAGCAGGAGAGACACTAGTAGGCATACTTTCTTTGCACTTCATTTGCAACAGGACAAGGTATTACTGGATCTTACAGAGCTCTTTAACAAGAAATTATGGCTTTACTAGTTATTTTACGGTAGGTAGCAGTAGCTGACAGCCAGGTTCCTGTCACAGGCTGCAAGATGGCACTTGAGATCTCTAAAATGACCATGTTCTATGAGCTCTCCTTCATTCATCATAGTAAATGCTAACTAACTTCATTTCATTCCCCCTGACTCAGGGACGGTAGCTCTGAAGTGCCCCTCTTCTCTATTGTTATTTTTTTAAAGCTTTTATTTATTTATTTGACAGAGAAGGAAGGAGAGAGCAAGCACAAACAGAGGGAGTTTCGGGGAGAAGCAAGATTCCCAGTGTGCAAGGAGTCCAATGTGGGGCTCCATCCCAGGACACTGGGATCATGACCTGAGCCAAAGGCAGCTGCTTAACCAACTGAGCCACCCTGGGGTCCCAAAGGTGGCTCTTCTTTAGAGGTTAGTGAAAGCACTTGTTTTGGTTTTATTGGCTCCCTATGTTAGCTACCAGAGAAACTTGCCAAGTCCATGTGGAAGGGTCTATTAAGGCTAAACATCTAGTAAAAATCTGGGTTGAGGAAAGCATGCAAGACAGAGAAATACAGGACATCTTTTGGAAACTTATGGAAGACCATTGTAGGCCTTTTCTGCTTATTTCTAATGCTTTTCTGAGTAGAATGGCAGGAGAATTTTCCAAATATCACATGACAATAAGATTAATGACCCCTGGTTCATTCTTGGAGATGATAGTTGATTATTGGTATACTGGGACAATTGAAATGAATTGAAGGCCATTTAGTGAGTCTCTCTGGCAACTTCAGTGGAAATAAATATGAGGAAAAACTGACCTTAAAATGTTAAAGTGAATTTACCCACAGAAACATCTTTCCTTAGTCTCATTTTTTTCTACAGTGTAGAAGGTCATGATGGGAAAAGATATTTGCAAATGACATAACAGATAAAGGGCTGGTATCCAAGATCTATAAAGATCTTGGAAACTCAACACCAAAAAACCAAATAATCTAGTCAAGATATAGACAGAAGACATGAATAGATACTTCTCCAAAGAAGACATAAAAATGGCCAACAGACACATGAAAAAAAATCACATCAGGGAAATACAAATCAAAACCACAAGAGATACCACCTTACACCAGCTAGAATGGCTAAAATTAACAAGACAGGGAACAACAAATTCTAGTAAGGATGTGAACTGTGAACTTTCTTACACTGTTGGTGGGAATACAAGCTGGTACAGCCACTCTGGAAAACAATATGGAGGTTCCTCAAGATGTTAAGAATAGAGCTACCCTATGACCCAGAAATTACACTAATGGATATTTACTCCAAAGATACAGATGTAGTGAAAAGAAGGGGGCACATGCATCCCAATGTTCATAGCAGCAATGTCCACAACAGCCAAACTGTGGAAGCAGCTGAGATGCCCTTCAACAGATGAATGGATAAAGAAGATGTGGTACATATATACAATGGAATATTATTCAGCCATCAGAAATGATAAATACCCACCATTTGCACTGACATGGATGGAACTGGAGGGGATTATGTTAAGTGAAGTAAGTCAAACAGAGAAAGACAAATATCATATGGTTTCACTCATAAGTGGAACATAAGCAATAGCACGGAGGACTACAGGGGATGAGAAGGAAATCCAAAGGGGGAGAAATCAGAAAAGGAGATGAAATGAGAAACTATAGATCCTGAAAACATTCTGGGGTTTCAAAGAGGAGGGATATGGAGAGAGGGGGTAATGCGGTAATGTGTATTGAGGAGGGCACGTGCTGTGATGAGCACTGGGTGTTGTACGTAACTAATGAATCTGACACTGTATCAGAGACTAGATATGTACTATATAGTGGATAACTGAACATAATAAAAGGAGAAAAAAAGAAATAAACTATAGGAAACAAAAGGAACCCAGACTACTGAGAACTCAGGTCTTCAGGAATGAAGGTTTGTTCACTTCTGAGGAAGAGAACTCTGACCTGCTGTGGTCCTGGGAGAGATGAGAAGACCCAGAATTGGAAGTAGAAGAAGGAAGTCAGAGATATCAGTTCCTGCCTGTGACCAAAAATAGAAAAAGGACCGTAGTAGCTTTGCATTTTTTTCTCTTTCTTGTCATGTAGATTTGCCATCTGTATTGATTATCTCTTTTCTTCCTCTCTTCTTATATTTATAATTCTATACAAATTGTTAGTGGTGATGTTTAAAATATAGTAGGCAACAGAATAGTCAAAAGGATTGTGGCTGAACTTTAGGAATAAATAATAATATAACAGGGTTGGAATAAAAAAAATTATTTATTCACTTTGGGGGGAAGGGGCAGAGAGAGACGGAGAGAGAATCCCAAGAAGATTCCTTGCTGAGTGTGGAGCCCAATGAAGGGCTTGATACTACCACTCTGAGATCACAGCCTGAGCCAAAATCAAGAGTCTATTGCTCAGTTGAGCCACTTAAGTGTCCCATGATGATGGGAGTTTTAGACTCAACTGCCTCTCTTTATATGTGAACCCAGTTTTCTTACATAGACAATAATTATAATTTCAAATGGTCATACCAATATCTTTCTTATGATGAAACAGATAGGCTTACCATGATAGTTTCTGTAAAAACCAGCACAAGGCCTAAAGCCAGTAGACACTCAAGAAACATTAGCTTTGTCTCACCTATATGAATATACAGATTTTTCAGCAAGATGGTATGGCTAGGATTATGTTTCATATTATTATGTGATGGTTTTGAAAGGTAATTCTGTGTTAATGATTTGGTACTCAATTCAGTCTCCAAAATACCTTAATTCCAAATTCAAATTTAATCATAAACATATGGCCTGCTTCTTATTTAACATTATAAAGGAATGAGTATATAATCATAGTTTATATTTTTGGAACATGCTCTGGTGGCCATTACAATCAGAATAATTTCTGAATCTATTTTTGTGCATCTGCTTCTGGAGAATTGATTGGAAGTAATAAAATGCCCTTGTAGATCTTTGTTTTATTTGTATTTGATTACATTATTAAAATTGAGAATGTGATTTTTATTCTCTTCATAAAGCTACACAATTGTGCTTCCCTGCTGGTTATGAAAGAAACAAAATGTGGATCTGATTGTAAGTCCGGTCTTGCACTTATGTGGCTTCTGCAGGCGTAAAGTTCCCACTTAAACTCATGAGTGCTCTGGGTGATAGGGTGCTAACCGCTGAAGCAGTGGTTCCAGTTTGTCACAGGGCCCAGTCTGAGAATCTGTAACTGAATGTATGTGACAATATGAAGTCACTGGGCAAGTGATCCTTGATGAAGGGAAGGGAGCTAACCCAGAGTCTTTGTCCTGCCCTCAGGGTACTTCTCTGGGAGATCACTCACCTTTTCTTTATTTCCCATGGGTCCTCCTTTCTCTGCTAGTCTGCTTTCCCTTCTTAAAAAGACTCATCCACTTGCATGTTCTGTTCTCTCTGAAGCTTGCCAGAAACTCTCATTTTCTGCCTGCTGCTGTTGCCCACATGGAGACTTCTAATCATGACCTCTTTCCCAATACCAGAATCACATTTCCTATTCCATCTCCTCTCAGACATTAGTGTATGTTGACATGTATGAGTATGACACTGGGTACCACTTATGACCATAGCCCCCTATTAGCAAATGAATGAATGGATAAACTACAGATGGAGAATGATTGAATGCCACATGATCACTGACACATGATGCTGAGTCCACCATCAAAACTTCTCTATTGTTCTCTGCCTTGTTTTACAGCTCTCAAAGATGTGACTTTCCCTCATAATGACCCGTAAAGTAGGAAGTTGGTATGTGTACAAGTGTGTGTGCATGTGTGTTGGGAGAGGTTAATGCACCAGGCTTGTGAATCTCCCCTACGCTTCCCTGAGGAAGTTTGTCAAATAGATGAATTCCCTTGAGACTGGCCTGGTTAGCCCTTTGCACATATCCTGAGTCATTGGGGCCAGTGGAGTGATTCCATGTTCAGCCTGAAGGTTAATGCTGGTTGGGTATTTTTTGTTGGCCTAGGACAGGGATCAGGGTGAGGAATGACAATACCTATAGTTAGGGGATCTTCCTTTTAGACGTTCCTGTGTGGGTTTTACCTTATACAATGATGAACCCCAGATTGGTGACCTAGACACTCAACCAAAGTCAACATGAAGGATGCTTTATTTTAACCCTACTCTTCTGTCATTTTTGGGTTGGCATTTTCCTTCACGTTTTTAAAAATACACCTCAGATGTCCTCTCTGCAGTGCAAAGCCAGCCAAAAATAGCTCTTAGTAAGTACCACATTAATAAATAATAAATTAATGAATAATTGGTAGATTGAATAAATAAATGTTTGATGATTTTGTCAGGTTAAATACATTTCCATTATGGATCACTGTCCATAAATCAACAATGAAAGAGATATTTGACTTTCTGCTTATCATACATGGACAATTAAAGGTAACTTCAGAGAAATATCACTGAAATCCACATAGGTTTGAATCTACGTGGCAAAGACTACTACCTACTAACTAACATTAGCAATTAGTCACATGGCTTTGGGCAATTGAAATGTGGTCAGTGTGACTCAGGAACTAAATTTGTAATTTTATATAATTTTAATTATTTTAAAATTTAAGTTTAAGAGTGGATGCTTGGAAAACTTTTCAGTAGTTTTAAAACAACTTGTGTATGCAAAGTTACCTTTTCAACTGTAAATTTTATGAAATCTCAATATGGACCAAATATTTCCAACAAAACTTTATCATCTTAATTGAAATGTATTATAAGTGTAAAATTTTTAATAAATTTCTGAGACTTGGTATGAAAATAAGAATGAAAGAACATAAAATACCATCAATAATTTGGGGGTTGGCGTTGGTGGTATAGTGGTGAGCATAGCTGCCTTCCAATAATTTGGGGGTTGATTGCATGTTGAAATGATAATATTTGGGGTATATTGAATTAAATACAAATTATTATAAATCAATTTTACCTTTTCCTTTTTTTTTTTTTTTTTTTTGGAAGTGGCTACTGGAAAAGCTGACCCTGCCTTTGTAACTGTATTCTATTTCTGAGACAGCATTGTTATAGGGCTTGCATGAAGCTGCCTTGCTGTGAGGACCTGATAGAATTTCAGGATTGTCTTGTCCTCACCACAGAGCATGTTTAGTCAGATGTTTGCTCTGGATTAAAGCAGGAAGTTGCATGTTTTTTGTGTGTGGAATGAGTGGAGTGTTAGAACCAACAACAGGCGTAAAGGGAGACATTCATGCTCTCAAGGTCATTACCATAGATTAATTTTTATAAAGTACTGGTGCAATGGTTACTTTTATGTGTCAAGTTGATTTACTTAACGAATGCTCAGATAGCTGATAAAACATTATCTTTGGGTGTGTCTATAAGGGTTTTTTCCAGAAGAAAGTAGCATTTAATTTAATAGACTGGTAAAGAGAGTCACCCTTATCAATTAGGGCAGCATCATCCATTCAATTGAGACTCCAGTGGAACAAAAAGGCAAAGGAAGGGTGAATTCTCTCTCTTTTTGAGCCGGGATGCCCATCTTTTTTGTCCTCAGACATGGGAGCTCCCAGTTCTTAGGCTTTCATATTTTGGGACTTAGGCCATGGGTCCTTTGATTCTCAGATCTTAGACCTCAGACGAAATTACATCACTAGTTTTCCTGGTTTTCCAGTTTGCAGATGGCAGACTGGGGGACTTCTCAGCTTCCATTATCAAGTGAGCCACTTCCTATCATAAATGTCCTCTTCTGTCTGTCTTTCTGTGTGCTATTGGTTCTGTTTCTTTGATGAATATACTGTGCCAGGTGTTCTAAGTTCAATATAGCTGTGTGTCCTCTCAGCAATCAATCCTACAAGATAGGTTCTATGTTTGTCATTATACAGAAAAGGAAATCAAGAGTCAGAGCAATTAAGTGACTTGCCTAGGACTCAAAGGTATGATTTGCAATCAAGTTTGCCAAACCCAAACTCTTCTTTTCCCACTTCTTCCATTGGAGGAAAGGTCCCTTTGAAGAAGGGAGACAGACCAAGTGGCCTCACATCACATGACGGTTTAACCATCCTGTTACCAGGTTTAGATGTTTATCTCTTTCATTTAACTCTTACCCTTGGCTTGAGACCCAAGATTTGGAGTAAGACTGACTTGGGTTCAAATTCATCTCTGCCCTTTTCTAGAAAATTGTTTAGCCTTTCTATTTTCATTTGTCTTTTCCTGAAAAAAGGCCAAGAAAAATCACAGTTCTGAGGAAGACATGAGTGAGTTCATACAAACTGTCTGTCACAGTCTTTGCTTACAACCCCTTACTGGGAAGCATTTGCTCACAGTTTCCTGTAATGAGGTCAAAAGAGACTTCCCAGAATATAAGTGTATTTCTATATTATTTCTAATGTTAAATTTCCATAGACTTTGAAGTTAATGACTAAGAAGGCCACAGTGTATGAGGTCAGCCGCCTCCTTTTTCCTGTACTCTTGGTGTTAACAGCACTGTGTTATGCTCTATCCAAGAGAAAATGCTTTTTTTTACCATCATGGGCTTCATACTTATACCAGCTGCATGCGAGAAAGCTCTCCTTCACACCCCACAGACCCTGTTCCATTGATGGACTTAGAAGTCACTCCCACATTTCATCAGGAAGAATGTGAGGCACTTAGGGCCAATGGCTCCACATGCAGATGAACAGATAACCCAGGAACAGACCCAGGATCAGGAAGTCTCTTGGGCTCCTGGTCCACTGATCAGTGCTCTTTCCTCTACACCCTTAAGCCTGCCTGCTGTGCAGTTGTGTGTGCACCTGTGTGTGTGTGTGTGAGAGAGACAGAGAGAGGAGAGAGAGAGAGAGAGAGAGAGAGAGAGAGAATGTGTGTGAAAGAGTGTAAGTGTGACAGTTTGTAACAAAGTATGGTGATGACTGTGTGTGAGAATCTGTGAGCGTGTGTGTGTACAATGCTTGGGATTGTGTGTGCATGAGAGTCTACATGAAAGTTAGAGTGTAGGCCTTTTGGGGAGTAAACAGGTTAGTTGAGATCATGGGGGTGAGGTCCCCATGGTGGAATTAGTGCCTTTAAAAGAAAAGGAAGAGACAGTAGAGTGCTCTCTCTTTCTGTTGTTGAGGATGCTAAAAAGGTCACTATCTACAATCAAGGAAGAGAGCTCTCACCAAGAACTGAATCTGCCAGCACCTTGATCTTGGACGTCCCAGCCTCTAAAACTCAGAATAAAAGTCTATCATTTAAGCCATTGGGCCTATGGTTTTGTCATATTTTGTGATGAATCCCTGTGTGACAAAGACAGGGACTGTGTGTGAGTGTGTGAGAGGTAGTGTGTGTGTTTAAGTGCATATTTGAACCTTTTGAAAATAAGTTGGAGATAGCATACACTTTTGCTTACTAATACTTTGGTGTATATTTACAAAGAGAAAAGATATTCTTTTTTATAACCATAACAAAGTCCCAATATTAGTAAATTTAGTATCGATACAATATTATTGTTCAATCCAGAGACCATATTTACATTTTATCCTGCCATCCATAAAGTAATATACTTTATAGCTATGTTTTGTCTCTTTAATTTTTTTTATTAAATTTATTTTTTTAATAAACCTATAACGTATTTTTATCCCCAGGGGTACAGGTCTGTGAATTGCCAGGTTTACACATTTCACAGCACTCATCATAGCACATATCCTTCCCAATGTCCATATCCCCACCACCCTCTCCCGTCCCCCCTCCCTCCAGCAACCCTCAGTCTGTTTTTTGAGATTGAGTCTTTTATGGTTTGTCTCCCTCCCAATCCCACCTTCTTTCATTTTTAATTTTCCTACCCCTAACCCCTCCACATTGCATCTCCACTTCTTCATATCAGGGAGCTCATATGATAGTTGTCTTTCTCTGATTGACTTATTTCGCTAAGCATAATATTCTCTAGGTCCATACACGTTGTGGTAAATGGCAAGATTTCATTTCTTTTGAGGGCTGCACAGTATTCCACTGTGTATATATACTATATCTTCTTTATCCATTCATCTATTGATGGACATCTAGGTTCTTTCCATAGTTCGGCTATTGTGGACATTGCTGCTATAAACATTCGGCTGAACGTGCCCCTTCGGAACACCACATTTGTATGTTCAGGATATGTATCCAGTAGTGCAATCGCTGGGTCATAGGGTAGCTCTATTTTCAGTTTTTTGAGGAACCTCCATGCTGTTTTCCAGAGTGGTTGCACCAGCTTGCATTCCTACCAACAGTGTAGGAGGGTTCCCCTCTCTCCACATCCTCCCCAGCATCTGTCATTTCTTGACTTGTTAATTTTAGCCATTCTGACTGGTGTGAGATGATACCTCATTGTGGTTTTGATTTGTATTTCCCTGATGCCGAGTGATATGGAGCATTTTTTCATGTGTCTGTTGGCCATCTGAATGTCTTCTTTGCAGAAATATCAGTTCATGTCTTCTGCCCATTTCTTGATTGGATTATTTGTTCTTTGGGTGTTGAGTTTGCTAAGTTCTTTACAGATTTTGGACACTAGCCCTTTATCTGATATGTCGTTTGCAAATATCTTCTCTCATTCTGCCAGTTGTCTTTTAGTTTTGTTAACTGTTTACTTTGCTGTGCAAAAGCTTTTGATCTTAATAAAATCCCAATAGTTCATTTTTTCCCTTGCTTCCCTTGCCTTTGGCGTTGTTCCTAGGAAGATGTTGCTGCAGCTGAGGTTGAAGAGGTTGCTGCCTGTGTTCTCCTCAAGGATTTTGATGGATTCCTTTCTCACATTGAGGTCCTTCATCCATTTTGAGTCTATTTTCATGTGTGGTATAAGGAAATGGTCCAATTTCATTTTTCTGTATGTGGATGTCCAATTTTCCCAACACCATTTATTAAAGAGGCTGTCTTTTTTCCATTGGATATTCTTTCCTGCTTTGTCAAAGATTAGTTGGCCATAGAGTTGAGGGTCTATTTCTGGGCTCTGTATTATGTTCCATTGATCTATGTGTCTGTTTTTGTGCCAGTACTATGCTGTCTTGATGATGACAGCTTTGTAATGAAGCCTGAAGTCCAGAATTGTGATGCCACCAAATTTGGCTTTCTTTTTCAATATTTCTTTGGTTATTTGAGGTCTTTTCGGGTTCCATATAAATTTTAGGATTATTTGTTCCATTTCTTTGAAAAAGATGAAGAAAGAATTAGTGATATAGAAGACCAAATGACAGAGAATAAAGAAGCTGATCAAAAGAGGGACAAACAGCTACTGGACCACGAGGGGAGAATTCGAGAGATAAGTGACACCATAAGACGAAACAACATTAGAATAATTGGGATTCCAGAAGAAGAAGAAAGAGAGAGGGGAGCAGAAGGTATACTGAAGAGAATTATTGGGGAGAATTTCCCCAATACGGCAAAGGGAACGAGCATCAAAATTCAGGAGGTTCAGAGAATGCCCCTCAAAATCAATAAGAATAGGCCCACACCCCGTCACCTAATAG
This sequence comes from Mustela nigripes, assembly GCF_022355385.1. Classification (NCBI taxonomy): domain Eukaryota; kingdom Metazoa; phylum Chordata; class Mammalia; order Carnivora; family Mustelidae; genus Mustela; species Mustela nigripes. Next base: position 93,946,250 of record NC_081563.1, on the reverse strand, counting down.
TAGAATTTACAAGTCTCAATGACAAAGAGAAAATCCTGAAAGCAGCCCGGGAAAAGAAGTCTGTAACATACAATGGTAAAAATCTTAGATTGGCAGCTGACTTATCCACAGAGACCTGGCAGGCCAGAAAGAGCTGGCATGATATTTTCAGAGCACTAAACGAGAAAAACATGCAGCCAAGAATACTATATCCAGCTAGGCTATCATTGAAAATAGAAGGAGAGATTAAAAGCTTCCAGGACAAACAACAACTGAAAGAATTTGCAAACACCAAACCAGCTCTACAGGAAATCTTGAAAGGGGTCCTCTAAGCAAAGAGAGAGCCTACAAGTGGTAGATCAGAAAGGAACAGAGACCATATACAGTAACAGTCACCTTACAGGCAAAACAATGGCACTAAATTCATATCTCTCAATAGTTACCCTGAATGTGAATGGGCTAAATGCCCCTGTCAAAAGACACAGGGTATCAGAATGGATAAAAAAACAAAACCCATCTATATGTTGCCTCCAAGAAACTCATTTTAAACCCGAAGACACCTCCAGATTTAAAGTGAGGGGGTGGAAAAGAATTTACCATGCTAATGGAAATCAGAAGAAAGCAGGAGTGGCAATCCTTATATCAGATCAATAAGATTTTAAGCCAAAGACTATAATAAGAGATGAGGAAGAACACTATATCATACTCAAAGGGTCTGTCCAACAAGAAGATTTAACAATTTTAAATATCTATGCCCCCAACGTGGGAGCAGCCAACTATATAAACAAATTAATAACAAAATCAAAGAAACACATCAACAATAATACAATAATAGTAGGGGACTTTAACACTCCCCTCACTGAAATGGACAGATCATCCAAGCAAAAGATCAGCAAGGAAATAAAGGCCTTAAACGACACACTGGTCCAGATGGACATTACAGATATATTCAGAACATTTCATCCCAAAGCAACAGAATACACATTCTTCTCTAGTGCACATGGAACATTCTCCAGAATAGATCACATCCTGGGTCCTAAATCAGGACTCAACCAGTATCAAAAGATTGGGATCATTCCCTGCATATTTTCAGACCACAATGCTCTAAAGCTAGAACTCAACCACAAAAGGAAGTTTGAAAAGAACCAAAATACATGGAGACTAAACAGTATCCTTCTAAAGAATGAATGGGTCAACCGGGAAATTAAAGAAGAATTGAAAAAAATCATGGAAACAAATGATAATGAAAATACAACGGTTCAAAATCTGTGGGACACAACAAAGGCAGTCCTGAGAGGAAAATATATAGCGGTACAAGCCTTTCTCAAGAAACAAGAAAGGTCTCAAATACACCATCTAACCCTACACCTAAAGGAGCTGGAGAAAGAACAAGAAAGAAACCCTAAGCCGAGCAGGAGAAGAGAAATCATAAAGATCAGAGCAGAAATCAATGAAATAGAAACCAAAAAAACAATAGAACAAATCAACGAAACTAGGAGCTGGTTCTTTGAAAGAATTAATAAAATTGATAAACCCCTGGCCCGACTTATCAAAAAGAAAAGAGAAAGGACCCAAATAAATAAAATCATGAATGAAAGAGGAGAGATCACAACTAACACCAAAGAAATACAAACTATTATAAGAACATACTATGAGCAACTCTACGGCAATAAATTTGACAATCTGGAAGAAATGGATGCATTCCTAGAAACATATAAACTACCACAACTGAACCATGAAGAAATAGAAAGCCTGAACAGACCCATAACCAGTAAGGAGATTGAAACAGTCATTAAAAATCTCCAAACAAACAAAAGCCCAGGGCCAGACGGCTTCCCGGGGGAATTCTACCAAACATTTAAAGAAGAACTAATTCCTATTCTTCTGAAACTGTTCCAAAAAATAGAAATGGAAAGAAAACTTCCAAACTCATTTTATGAGGCCAGCATCACCTTGATCCCAAAACCAGACAAGGATCCCACCAAAAAAGAGAGCTATAGACCGATATCCTTGAGGAACACAGATGCGAAAATACTCAACAAAATACTAGCCAATAGGATTCAACAGTACATTAAAAAGATTATTCACCACGACCAAGTGGGATTTATTCCAGGGCTGCAAGGTTGGTTCAACATCCGCAAATCAGTCAATGTGATACAAATCATCAATAAAAGTAAGAACAAGAACCATATGATACTCTCAATAGATGCTGAAAAAGCATTTGACAAAGTACAACATCCCTTCCTGATCAAAACTCTTCAAAGTGTAGGGATAGAGGGCACATACCTCAATATCATCAAAGCCATCTATGAAAAACCCACCGCAAATATCATTCTCAATGGAGAAAAACTGAAAGCTTTTCCGCTAAGGTCAGGAACACGGCAGGGATGTCCATTATCACCACTGCTATTCAACATCGTACTAGAGGTCCTAGCCTCAGCAATCAGACAACAAAAGGAAATTAAAGGCATCCAAATCGGCAAAGAAGAAGTCAAATTATCACTCTTCGCAGATGATATGATACTATATGTGGAAAACCCAAAAGACTGCACTCCAAAACTGCTAGAACTTATACAGGAATTCAGTAAAGTGTCAGGATATAAAATCAATGCACAGAAATCAGTTGCATTTCTCTACACCAACAGCAAGACAGAAGAAAGAGATATTAAGGAGTCAATCCCATTTACAATTGCATCCAAAACCATAAGATACCTAGGAATAAACCTAACCAAAGAGACACAGAATCTATACTCAGAAAACTATAAAGTACTCATGAAAGAAATTGAGGAAGACACAAAGAAATGGAAAAATGTTCCATGCTCCTGGATTGGAAGAATAAATATTGTGAAAATGTCTATGCTACCTAAAGCAATCTACACATTTAATGCAATTCCTATCAAAGTACCATCCATCTTTTTCAAAGAAATGGAACAAATAATTTTAAAATTTATATGGAACCAGAAAAGACCTCGAATAGCTAAAGGGATATTGAAAAAGAAAGCCAACGTTGGTGGCATCACAATCCCAGACTTCAAGCTCTATTACAAAGCTGTCATCATCAAGACAGCATGGTACTGGCACAAAAACAGACCCATAGATCAATGGAACAGAATAGAGAGCCCAGAAATAGACCCTCAAATCTATGGTCAACTCATCTTCGACAAAGCAGGAAAGAATGTCCAATGGAAAAAAGACAGCCTCTTCAATAAATGGTGCTGGGAAAATTGGACAGCCACATGCAGAAAAATGAAATTGGACCATTTCCTTACACCACACACAAAAATAGACTCAAAATGGATGAAGGACCTCAATGTACGAAAGGAATCCATCAAAATCCTTGAGGAGAACACGGGCAGCAACCTCTTCGACCTCTGCCGCAGCAACATCTTCCTAGGAACAACGCAAAAGGCAAGGGAAGCAAGGGAAAAAATGAACTACTGGGATTTCATCAAGATCAAAAGCTTTTGCACAGCAAAGGAAACAGTTAACAAAATCAAAAGACAACTGACAGAATGGGAGAAGATATTTGCAAACGACATATCAGATAAAACTAGTGTCCAGAATCTATAAAGAACTTAGCACCTCAACACCCAAAGAACAAATAATCCAATCAAGAAATGGGCAGAGGACATGAGCAGAAATTTCTGCAAAGAAGACATCCAGATGGCCAACAGACACATGAAAAAGTGCTCCATATCACTCGGCATCAGGGAAATACAAATCAAAACCACAATGAGATATCACCTCACACCAGTCAGAATGGCTAAAATCAACAAGTCAGGAAATGACAGATGCTGGCGAGGATGCGGAGAAAGGGGAACCCTCTTACACTGTTGGTGGGAATGCAAGCTGGTGCAACCTCTCTGGAAAACAGCATGGAGGTTCCTCAAAATGTTGAAAATAGAACTGCCCTATGACCCAGCAATTGCACTATTGGGTATTTACCCTAAAGATACAAACGTAGTGATCCAAAGGGGCACGTGTACTCGAATGTTTATAGCAGCAATGTCCACAATAGCCAAACTATGGAAAGAACCTAGATGTCCATCAACAGATGAATGGATCAAGAAGATGTGGTATATATACACAATGGAATACTATGCAGCCATCAAAAGAAATCAAATCTTGCCATTTGCGACAACATGGATGGAACTAGAGCGTATTATGCTTAGCGAAATAAGTCAAGCGGAGAAAGACAACTATCATATGATCTCCCTGATATGAGGAAGTGGTGATGCAACATGGGGGCTTAAGTGGGTAAGAGAAGAATAAATGAAAGAAGATGGGATTGGGAGGGAGACAAACCATAAGTGACTCTTAATCTCACAAAACAAACTGAGGTTTGTTGGGGGGAGGGGGTTTGGGAGAAGGGGGTGGTATTATGGACATTGGAGAGGGTATGTGTTTTGGTGAGTGCTGTGAAGTGTGTAAACCTGGTGATTCACAGACCTGTACCCCTGGGGATAAAAATATATGTTTATAAAAAATAAAAAATTATATTAAAAAAAACTATAAAAAAATTAACTCAAAATGGATCATAGACTTAAATGTAAAATACAGAATGATAGAATTTCTAGAAAATAAAATAGAATAAAATCTAGGATACCCGAGTTTGGCTGAGTTTTTAGATACAATATCAAAAGTACAGTGAAAGAAAGAAATTAGTAAATTGGACTTTATTAAATTAAAAACTTCCAGCTGTGCAAAAGACATGTCACAGACTGACAGTATATATTTGTACAACACATTTCTAATAAATCTAATAAAGGACTTATATCCGAAATATACAAATAACTCTTAAAACTGAACAATATGAAAACAATCAATTTAAAGATGGGCAAAAGATCTGAAAAAACATCTCACTAGGAAGACATACATGCAGCAAATCAGCATAGGAAAATGTGTTCAGCATCCTCTGTCACTTTAAAATTGCAACTTAGAACAGCAAGGAGATACCATTATATGCAGATTAGAATGACTACCATTTTTTTTAAAAAGAAACTGCTAATATCAAATAATGAAAAGGATGCAGAGTAAAAAACAGACTTTATTTACTGTTGCTGAGAATGCAGAATGGTACAGCCACTTCAGAAAAGGTAAATAAATAAACTGGGATGTATTTATACAATGGAATATTATTCAGCGATAAAAAGAAATGGACCCTAAAGACAAGAAAAGACTGGAAGAACTTTAAATGAATATTGCTAAGTGAAAGAAGCCAATCTGAAAACACTACGTACTATATGATTCTAATTATATAACATTCTGGGGAAAGGGAAACTATGAAAACAGTGAAAAGATCAGTTGCCAAGAATCGGGGGGTGGAAGGAGGATGGATAAGTGCAACAAAGGGAATTTTTAGGCCAGTGAAACTATTCTGTGCCAAAACCCACAGAATGTATCACACCAAGAATGAAGCCTAAAATAAACTGTAGATTCAGTTAATAATAGTGTATTAATATTGGCTCCTCAATTGTAACAGATGCCACCCCAATGCAAGATGTTAATAACATGAAAAACAATCTGAGGGTTCTGAAGGGGTGGGGGGGTGGGAGGTTGGGGGAACCAGGTGGTGGGTATTAGAGAGGGCATGGATTACATGGAGCACTGGGTGTGGTGCAAAAACAATGAATACATACATACATACATAATCAAATTATGCTGAAAAGAAATTTTTTAAAAAAGGAAAAAAAATAAAAATGGATTGATCACTTAAAAAAAAAAAAAGAAATTGTGAAGCGGAGGACAGGAGGCCTATGGAACTCTCTGGACTATCTGTTCAATTTTCTTTAACCTAAAACTACTCTACCAAAAATAAGTAAAGGAAGTCTATAATTTAAAAAAAAAATAAAAAATAAAACTCGACTAAGAACTTTGGCAATGCTTCAACACATATACATGCCACCAGGTGGTGGTCCAGCACTGGGAGATGCTCTGATTCCCTGATCAACTCTCGGTGTCTTCATGTTGATTACAGGAGACCCATGTCAACTTCATGGGTCACTTTCCAGAGCTCCTCCATGCCTCCCATCTCCACATTTTCCATTTCCCTGGAGCTTCACATTTTGGCTTTCTGTTGACTAAGCTGAGACTCAAGTTGCCCTGCTCTGATGTGCCCTTCTGCCACTGTGCCTACAGCCAGAGCCAGGCAGAAGAAGGAACAGAAATTTTGAAATGATGGTAAATTCACCTCCTGTTCGTGGTACTTTACATTCTGGTGCCCTTCCATGATTTACTTCTCAGAGTTCTCAAAAGCTTCCCTGTGCATTTGTCCAGGTTTTATGGTCACATTCCATGGGAGAGATGGAGCTGTCTCACCCTATCTTACCTGGAATCAGAGCCTCTCACTATTTGTTTAGATACTCAAATGTTCAAAGCCAAATGGATAAATATTCAATCAAGTGAACTGGCCTATACTCCTCAAAAATGCCAACACCAAGTGTCAAAAACACACAAAACCAAAGAGATGTTCAACATTAAAAATTAAAGAGGGGCGCCTGGGTGGCTCAGTGAGTTAAAGCCTCTGCCTTCGGCTCAGGTCATGATCCCAGGGTCCTGGGATCGAGCCCCGTATTGGACTCTCTGCTCCTTGGAGAGCCTGCTTCCTCCTGTCTCTCTGTATGTCTCTCTGCCTGCCTCTCTGCCTACTTGTCATCTCTGTCTATCAAATAAATAAATAAAATCTTTAAAAAAAAATTTAAAGAGACAGGGAGGAGTCAAGATGGCCGAGAAGTAGCAAGCTGAGACGACATCAGAAAGCAGGAGATCAGCTAGATAGCTTATATAACCATTGCAAACACCTATAAATCCAACAGGAAATCAAAGAGAAGAAGAGCAACAATTCTAGAAACAGAAAATCAATCACTTTCTGAAAGGTAGGACCTGTGGAGAAGTGAATCCAAAGTGATGGGAAGATAGACCACTGGGGGAGGGGCTGGCTCCCGGCAAGTGGCGGAGCAATGGAGCACAAAATCAGGACTTTTAAAAGTCTGCTCCATGGAGGGTCATCACTCCAGAGGCTAAACCGGGGGGAAGCCCACACGGGGTCAGCATAACCCCACATCCCGCAGGGTCACAGAAGGACCGGGGGTGTCTGAGTGTCGCAGAGCTTGCCGGTGTTAGAGCAGGGAAGCTGGCTACAGCAACAAAGCCAAGGAGTGAGCTCTCAGCTCAGGGGTTACCTTGAACCTGTCGCAGGCTGGGTGAGCTCGGAGCACGGCCGGAGGCCACGGAGATGGTAGGGACCAGGCGCTATTCTCCAAGTGCGACCAATTGAGCATTTTCCTACAAGCACGACCAGAGGCCAGGAAGATTGGACAGTTGGGCGCTTTTCTCTGAGGGTGCACTGAGGAGGGGGAATCTCCTCCGGGCTGGAGATGGAGAAGCCACCATCTTCATTCCCATCCTCTGGAACTCTACGGGAATGAAGGGAACAAAGGGAACAAAAGCTCCCAAAAGCAAAGCCAAACCCGAGTGAATTACTTAGCTCAGCCCCTGATAATCACTACAACAGGCTCCTCCCCCAGAAGATCAATTAGAAACCCACCTAAGGCCAACTTCAGTCACCAAGGAGAACAGCAGAAATCCAGAGGAGGAGAAAGTGAATATTATCGGGACAAAATGACAAGGCAGAAAAACTCACCACAGAAAAAAGAACAAGAGCCAATACCAAAGGCTGGGGACCTAATCAATACAGACATTGCTAATATGACAGATCTAGAGTTCAGAATTACGATTCTCAAGGTTCTAGCCGGGCTCATAAAAAGCATAGAAGGTATTAGATAAAACCTCTCCAGAGAGATAAAAGCCCTTTCTGGAGAAATAAAAGAACTAAAATCTAACCAACTTGAAATAAAAAAAGCTATTAAGGAAATGCAATCAAAAATGGAAGCTCTTACTGCTAGGATAAATGAGGCAGAAGAAAGAATTAGTGACATAGAAGACTGACAGAAAATAAAGAAGCTGAGCAAAAGAGGGACAAACAGCTACTGGACCACGAGAAGACAATTCGAGAGATAAGTGACACGGTAAGACGAAACAAGATTAGAATAATTGGGATTCCAGAAGAAAAGAAAGAGAGGGGAGCAGAAGGTATATTGGAGAGGATTATTGAAGAGAATTTTCCTAATATGGCAATGGAACAAGCATCAAAATCCAGGAGATGCAAAGAACACCCCTCAAAATCAATAAAAATAGGTCTACACCTCATCACCTGATAGTAAAATTTACAAGTCTTAGCGACAAAAAGAAAATCCTGAAAGCTGCCTGGGAAAAGAAGTCTGTAACATACAACGGTAAAAACATTAGATTGGCAGCAGACTTATCCACAGAGACCTGGCAGAACAGAAAGAACTGGCATGAAATATTCAGAGCACTAAATGGGAAAAACATGCAGCCAAGAATACTATATCCAGCTAGCCTATCATTAAAAATAGAAGGAGAGATAAAAACGTTCCAGGACAAACAAAAACTGAAAGAATTTGCAAACACCAAACCAGCTCTACAGGAAATCTTGAAAGGGGTCATCTAAGCAAAGAGAGACCCTAAAAGTAGTAGATCAGAAAGAAACAGAGACAATATACAGTAACAGTCACCTTTCAGGATATACAATGGCACTAAATTCATATCTCTCAATAGTTACCCTGAATGTTAATGGGCTAAATGCCCCAATCAAAAGACATAGGGTATCAGAATGGATTAAAAAAAAAACAACAACAATATGCTGCCTACAAGAAATTCATTTTAGACCCGAAGACACCTCCAGATTTAAAGTGAGAGGGTAGAAAACAATGTACCAAGCTAATGGACATCAGAAGAAACCTGGGGTGGCAATCCTTATATCAGATCAATTAGATTTTAAGCCAAAGACTATAATAAGAGATGAGGAAGGACACTATATCATACTCAAAGGATCTGTCTAACAAGAAGATCTAACAATTTTAAATATCTATGCCCCTAACGTGGGAGCAGCCAACTATATAAACCAATTAATAACAAATCAAAGAAATACATTGACAATAATACAATAATAGTAGGGGACTTTAATACTCCCCTCACTGAAATGGACAGATCATCCAAGAAAAAGATTAACAAGGAAATAAAGGCCTTAATTGACACACTGGACCAGATGGACATCACAGATATATTCAGAATGGGATATGGGATATATTCCATCCCAAAGCAACAGAGTATACATTCTTCTCTAGTGCACATGGAACATTCTCCAGAATAGATCACATCCTGGGACATAAATCAGGTCTCAAGGAGTATCAAAAGAATGGGATCATTCCCTGCATATTTTCAGACCACAATACTCTGAAGCTAGAACTCAATCACAAAAGGAAATTTGGAAAGAACCCAAATACATGGAGACTAAACAGCATCCTTCTAAAAAATAAATGGGTTAACTAGGAAATTAAAGAAGAATTGAAAAAATTTATGGAAACAAATGATAATGAAAACACAATGGTTTAAAATCTGTGATACACAGCAAAGGAAGTCCTGAGAGGAAAATATGTAGCGGTACAAGCCTTTCTCAAGAAACAAGAAAGGTCTCAAATACACAACCTAACCCTACATCTAAAGGAGCTGGAAAAAGAACAACCAAAGAAAGCCTAAACCCAGCAGGAGAAGAGAAATCATAAAGATCAGAGCAGAAATTAATGAAATGGAAACTAAAAAACCAATAGAACAAATTAACAAAACTAGGAGCTGGTTCTCTGAAAGAATTAATAAGACTGATAAACCCCTGGCCAGACTTATCAAAAAGAAAAGAGGACCTAAATAAATAAAATCATGAATGAAAGAGGAGAAATCACAACCAACACCAAAGAAATACAAACAATTATAAGAATATACTATGAGCAACTCTACACCAACAAATTTTACAATCTGGAAGAAATGGATGCATTCCTAGAGACATATAAACTACCACAACTTATCCAGGATGAAATAGAAAACCTGAACAGACCCATAACAAGTAAGGATATTGAAACAGTCATCAAAAGTCTCCAAGCAAACAAAAGCCCAGGGCCAGACAGCTTTCCAGGGGAATTCTACCAAACGTTTAAAGAAGAACTAATTCCTATTCTCCTAAAACTGTTCCAAAAAATAGAAATGGAAGGAAAACTTCCAAACTCATTTTCTGAGGCCAGCATCACCTTGATCCCAAAACAGACAAGTATCCCATCAAAAAAGAGAACTACAGACCAATATCCTTGATGAACACAGATGTGAAAATTCTCACCAAAATACTGGCCAATAGGATCCAACAGTACATTAAAAGGATTAT
>NC_081563.1:93911140-93930980 GCF_022355385.1 Mustela nigripes | reverse complement strand
TGATTTCAACTTGGTTAGATTTTAGTTCTTTTATTTCTCCAGAAAGGGCTTTTTAAGCTCTGTGTCTAGATTCTTCTTACTTTCCTTCCCCTTCCCATTATTCCCCTTCTTTATCTTCTCCATTCTCTTCTCCCTCCTCTTCTTCTTCCCCTTCCCCTCCTCCTTCTTCTCCTCCCCCCTTTGCCCCTTCCTCCTCCTCCTCCCCCTCCCCCTCCTCCCTATCTCCCTCCCCCACCTCCTCCTTCTTCTTCTTCATGTCTAATTGTTCCAGCACTGTGTGTTGAAGAACTATCCTTTCTTTGTTGAATTCTCCTACAAAAACTTTGGAAACTGAATTAACATTAGTATCATAACACACAAGAGACAAATTAGAATATATAACCTGGTCAAACACCGCTAAAATGAAATCTTAGAATTTTCTATGGGATTAAAGTAAGATTCAGAATCTTATAACAAAATGAATAAAATGTGTAAGATATATTTCAAAATTCCATAGCATATGAAGAACTGGGGAAATTTCTGGTGCATGGGTAAAGACAATCAACAGATGAAATTACACAGATGTTGGAATTGTCTAACAAAAATTTTAAATCAGTTAACATAAAATTGCTCCAAAAAGCAATTGTGAATGCTCTTCAAATGAACAGAGAAATAGAAAGTCATAGCAAACAAATAGAAGTGATATAGAAGACAGTAACTTAATACACAGATTTAATAACAGTAAAGAGGCAGAAAAGAGTCCATAAAATTAAAGACAGATCAAAGAAATTATTAAAGCTGAACAAAAGAGAGAAAATTTAAGATAAAAAAGAAGAAAAGCCGCTTGGGCTTTGGGACAAGGACAAAAGGTTCAATACGCATGTCATCAGAGCCTAGAAAGAGAGGAGAAATAATGTGGTACAGAAAAAATATTTGAAGAAATAATGGCTGAAAACTTCTTATGGTTGGTGAAAGCAAAAACATGTAACTGCAAGAATTGAACAAAGCCAAGCCATGATGAGCCCAAAGAATTGTGCTCAGGGCCTAGATCCATCATAATCGAACTCCTAAATACTAAAGTGAAGGAAAAATCTTAAAATAGCTAGTGAAAAATCATGTGTCAAATATTGTGACACCTGAGAAACCATAAAGGCCAGAAGGAAGTAACACAGCATTTTTCAGATTCTAAGAGAATAATACTGTGAAATCAGCCTTCTTTATCCAGTGAAAATATTCTTTGGAAATGAAAGATAACTAATGATATACTCAGATAAGGGAAAACTAAGATAAATCATTGCCATCTTGTCTGCATTAAAAGAATTGCCATAAAAAAATTTCATACAGAGAAGAAATGACAAGAAATAGAACTCAGAACTTCAGGAATAAAAGAGAGTGATGGTAATGGTAGATACCCAGGTAAATATAGCATGCAATTCTTCTCTCTTGAGTTCTTTAAAATATGTTTAATGGTCTACAGCAAAAATATAAATTTTATCTGGGTAGGTCTTCAATGAATATGCATGTAATGTATAAGACAGCTATAATGTGAAGGATGGAAGCTAAAGGACACTATATGGTGATAGCCTTTCTATATTACACATGGAATGTTGAATTTTGGGTTCCTGGTTGGCTGTGAGAGATTAAGCATGCATCTCCAGAAGAACCAATAACTTTTATGCAAAAAGATACAGTAAAAAAAAAAAAACACAGTAACGTTAAAATGGCATATGAAGAAATGTTTAAGTAACCCAAAAATAGGCAGGAAAGGGGAAACCCAAGAAGGAAAAATAGAGGATAAACAGAAAATAACTAAAACAGACCAAAAATTACAGGAAACCCAGATGGTTGAAACATACCAATAAAATGACTACTGTTAGAATAGATAAAACACATGACCTGAATATCTGCTGTCTCCAAGAATATCTCTTCAAATTTAGATAATGTTAAAATATATGTTTATAAAAAATAAAAAATTAATAAAAAAAATAAAAAGAAAAATAAAAGAATAAATAAATGAAAGTAGATATGCCATCAAATGCTAACCAAGAGAAAATTAAAATGGTTATGTCCATATCTATGTCCATATCTCTGAGGAGAGCAAAGAACATTACCAAAGATAAAGAGAAACATTACATAATACTAAAAAGAGTAAATTGACAAGCAGGGTGTAAAAATGTTAATTGTGTATGCATCTGAAAACAAAATCTGTAAAATGTATGGAGCAAAAATTGATAGAATATAAAAGACAAACTGGCTAATCCACAATAACATTCAGCTATTTCAATAGCCCTTTATTCATAGTTGATAGAAAAAATAGGCACAAATCAGCAAGGGTATGGTCCATTTTTACATTATAAACCCATTTGATTTGATTCCTACTTGTAGAACACACCATTCAGCAACAACAGAATATACATTCTTCCCAAATGGACTTGGAAGGGAACATTTACCAAGCCTGATCATATTCTGAACTAGCAAACAAACCCCAATAAAGTCAAAAGGATTGGTGTCTTACAAAGTTATGTTCTGTGACCACAATGGAATTAAATTAGAAATCAGTAACATGAATATAAGGGAATAATATCCCCAACCTTGGAAATTAAGCAGCACACTTTTAAATAAATCCATGAGTCAAGAGAAAGATTCAGGGGTGCCTGGGTGGCTCGGTAGGTTAAGCCTCTGCCTTCAGCTCAGGTCATGATCTCAGGGTGCTAGGATGGTGCCCTGCATCAGGCCCTCTGCTCAGTAGGGAGCCTGCTCCCCCCGCCCCGCCTGCCTCTCTGCCTACTTGTGATCCCTCTATCTCTGTCAAATAAATAAAATCTTTTTTTTTTTAAGAGAAAGTTTCAGAAAAACATAAAAAATATTTTAAACTGAACAAAAATGAAAATAGAACATACTAAAATTTGTACAACACAGTTAAATTGGTGCCTACAGCGAAACTGGTAACAGTGTTTAAATTAGTAGAGAGAAAAACCTTACATCCATAAGCAGAGACTAGAAATAACTTAAGGCTAGAACTCAATGAAATGGAAAAGAGAATGCAGTAGAGAAAATCAGTGAAAACAAAAACTGATTCTTTAAGAATACTAATGCATTGATAAACTTATAGAGAGATGAACAAAGAGAAAGAGACAGATGAGCAATGTTGGGAATTGAAGAGGGGGTGTCATTACAGATCACCCAGATAGGAAATTAGAAAAGGAAAATAAATGCATTGTATGGATAACTCTAGGCACATAAATTAGAACAGGACGAGGTTCAGTTCTGAACATGGAGATGCCATGCCTTTTTCTTTTACATCCATATCCCAGATTCCCTCTAGGTAGCCAATCTTCCTCAATGTTCCTGCCATATGCTTTGAGCTGATAGCATCTACTTCATTTAAATAAAGTAGGGACAAAGTTGAAAGCAAAGCTGAGCATTGCTTTCACCTGGATGTTGTGGCTCCTTTGAGGAGATAGAGAAGGGGATATCTGAAGCAGTGAGAAGGTTGACCTGATAGGAGCCCTTCACTGAGGGTGCAGCCCAGGGTCCAGGAATGAGCCAACACAGTTTAAGGATGAGGTGAAACATGGAGAATCACTATGTCATGTCCTGACATAAATTTAAAGCATCTGAACCTACTCCCAACTCCTCAGTTACATGAGTCAATACAGAACTTCCTGTTTCCCTTCACTTTCTTATTCCTCCTCTTCCTCCTCATCCTCTTCCTTCTCCTCCTTTTTCCCTTTTTTTTTTCTTCTCCCTGAAACCCAACTGAATTGGATTTTCAGTGAATAACCACCAGAGTGATATGGTGGCCTATGCTTCTTTAGGTTTTGTCGAATGTAAAAATCTCTCAGTGCTGCTGGTATGGGAATCCATTATTGTCTACCTTGAGTAGATAGAGTCTAGTAATAATGTGTCCACCATGGTGACTGACTTCTATTTTCATAGATAAAAGGTCACACAAACTTTTTAAAGAGTACTGTCCATTTCTCATTTTGCTTAAATTGAAATAGAGATACAGCAATGGCTACCAGAAGAGACATTGCCGTTGAAGTACAATCCTTGAGTCAGTTTGGTCTTTACACCTCCTTCCCTTCTCCTATATCCCCTGTTAAACAGTGTATAAAATGTCATTCTAGAATTTATTGTCCAAACTAGGTCATTTTAGAGAATAAAAGAGGACACCCATAATAAATTTATTCTGGTGAAAATGGCTTACTTGGAGACAACTCCAGGCAAAATTGGAAGACATGCTCACTCTGGTTCTACAAGGTAAGAGTTGAAAGGAGAACAAAGTATAACAAAATTAGAGCACACAGGTTACAGGGCCATTTCTAACACCCATAAGCTGTGGGATCCTCCACAAGGGACTTAACCTCTCTGACCTGAGCCTCAGATTTCTCCGTTAGTGAACTGGAAAGGACAGCAAGTGCTACCTCACTAGACACTGTTGTAGGATCATGGTTATGAAAGTCTTTGCCCACCACAAGCCTCAATGTAATGGTAGTTTTTATTATATAAACTGATATAATTAGGTTGATTCTAGCAATGTGCTTGTACTTAATTGTACACAATGGATGAGTTCTCAGAGGAAAAGCTCAGCATGAATAGGAGCTTTATAAACAGCCTCTTATTCAGAAAGCTCACTGTTAAATAACATTCTCTGAGAAATTCTTCTGTAAAGTTCAGAACTTTTTGTGGAATGAACAATCACTCACACTTACATCTTCTATATGGGGATATGCTTCTGAGAAAAGCACATTCCCAATGCTTTCAGTGCCTGTCTCCCCAGCTAGATATGGGGAGTGAGGCATTTCACAAATGCTAGGTTACCTGGCCATAATGCAGCCCACAGGGAAGACTCCAGTGCAAACCATTTGGGGACCCAATATGACCATGAAGAAAAAGCCACAACAACATACATTCTTGCAAAGTAGTGCCCTGTCAGTTTAATTTATTTCACATTGCATCCCCGCAGCACCAGACTCCAGGGAGCTAATGTATACGAGACACAGGCTGCAGATGAGAGGCAACCTGCACATGCTGGTTGCATGACCAGTGGTCAAATAGCCTCACTCAGTTGTTCATTGTCAGGTTTCCTTGTATCTGTAGCCTTGGTTAGGCCAGATATGCCCAGCCTCCTGGAGGGACCATCAGAAAATGCTTCCTATTCATATTAGCCCAGTGCGAAGCTGGTTGCTCCTTCTCCATGTGTGTGCTGCCATCTGGGACAACTTAGCTATTGTCTGTTGGAGCCTTTGAAGCTTGATTATAAGAGAAGGGAAAACATCAGCTACAATAGAGCTGTCTGCCCTGTTTGGGGACACCAGTTCAATCTTTTTTCTCTCTCTCTTTTTAAAAAATTCACATATTTTTGATCATCTCCACATAGGGCCAAATACTGGTAGTGGAATGTTGTCCTGAATCCCTTCTCTTGAGTGGAATGAGTCCCATGTGGCTGTTTTCCAGCCTCCATAAAACCAGTTTATGAACATGATCATGTTTATAAAAGATTTATTCCAATCCTCTCATTCTATTTTTATTCAGCAAGTGCCAAAAGGACTAAAATTTCAAAGCATAAATGTTGATAACATAGTTTTTCTATTTATTTAGCTCCATGTCCCCATTCTGCCTCCAAAACTTTAGCTTTAAGAAACAGTCATGGCTATGGACTCAGAAAAACAACCTGAGGGTCTTGAAGAGGTGGGGGGTGGGAGGTTGGGGGAACAAGGTGGTGGGTATTAGGGAGGGTACATATTGCATGGAGCACTGGGTGTGGTGCAAAAACAATGAATACTGTTAAGCTGAAAAGAAATAAAAAATAAATAAATAAAACCTCAATGGAAAAAAAAAGAAAGTCATGGATGTAAGTAAATTATTGTTTTCAATGGTAAAACTTTCATGTTCAATAATAGGAGATGAGTAAAAAATATTATACTACATATTAGCATGTTCTTGCAGAAATATTGTATTCAAATGGGACCAAATTTACACTCTACTGTGAAGTGAGGGTAGGCATGGCTAAGTTACAAAACCGTAACTACTTTGGTAAAATAATAATAAATGTATGCATGATTCCAGTGATATACACCAAATAATTAACAGCCATCATTTTCATGGGATGGAATCGGAGAATACTTCTCTTTCTTTCCAACTCCTTCTCTGTCTTCTTCTCTCTACTTAATTTGATTTTTGAGTTATTTTACAAGGAATTTGTGTTACACCTGTAATAAAACACCCTTATAAGGTAAGTTTAAAGACATTAACAAAAGCCTCATATTGCACAAACTTAATTTACACCCAGAAATTGAGTGTCAGTGTATGGCACAATCAAGGTAACCATGGCAATGGAAGACTAGCATGACACATACATCACAGAAGTGTGAATAACCCACACACACTTAGTGCCTTTGGGGGGGAAGAATTTTTTTCCTACCTTCAAATATCTTTTATAGTCAGGTATTCTCAAGTTATGAAATCAGGATAGTTTTGTAGCAGAGATATTAGTTATTAAACGTCTCTCCTCTTTCCCTTTTTCTTGGTAATATTTCATTTGCATTTAAGCAGAGTGTGTCCTCTCACCTGTTGTTCTAGATGTCCAGTAGCTCTTGAGGTGGGTCATGGCCCTCTGAGGGAGTTTTGGTCAGGTATTTGAATAGTGGTGGTGAGAGTGACCTCTGAGTCATTGTCTTCTCTTTCCTCTGTCCCTTGGTTCTGTATATGGTATTGGGATCTAAAGCAATCTCTTACAACTTGAGATATACTCCATGCAATAAGAACTAAGGCAGTTAGCAGCTTGATGTTGTAGAACCACCGTATTAGCCCTGAATTGCCTATGTATGAACACTGAAGCAAAAGATAAACATCTTTCATCCTGTTGAAGTAGTCATCATTTGTGGGTGTTTTTTTTTTTGTTTGTTTGTTTGTTTTGTTTTGGTGGTTGTTACAGCAACTGAAGCAATGTCCTAATTAATAATAGCATACAATACATAATAATATTATATAGTGAGTAGACCCCCTTCTGCTGCCTTTCTTTTCTTCTCCCTCCCTCTATCCCCTTGCAGGCACAGCACACCTCACTTCTCAGTCTGAGCAGGTGTGGGGCACTACTGGGCTCTTGGCATACCTGTAGCTCTCAGTTTTCCTGAGACACAGATTTAAGTTCCTAACCTAGAAGATACTTGAAAAAAAGCCTCTAAAAAGTCACTGTACAGAGATATTTTCTATATTTTTAGCAATTTAATTTGAAAAAAAATGGGCAATTGAAATGTTAGCTTTGGGGTCAAAGCTGAATACCTGGAGGTCTGCCTGGATCCCAGGAGGCTTAGTCAACGTGTAAATAAGAACAGGACAAATAAAAAAACTATGAACACCATGAAAACACATAGGAAAAGTCAGAGACAAGGAGATAGGACATCAAAGATATAAAATAGTCCTGGAGAATAAGCAACCCAAGAGAGGAGAAAAAGAAAGGCACCTATTGCAGGGAGTATTATTGACAAAGGCACAAAGATACAAAAGAGTGTTAGGCAGTGGAGACCATGATGGTGCAGGCAATTGGTCTAGATGAGCCAAGAGATCATGTGAGATGTAGAAGGGAAAGGCCCTGGAAAGAAAAAGACAGGCATTAGGCTATCATAGATGGAGGACTTTTTTTCTTTGACACATAATGAAACTCTGTCAAACAGATTAAAGTTGTGGTATAATGTTAGACTATAAAATTCTAGGTATGTCTAAGATCCCCAAGACCATGTACAGGATAAACTTTGCATACATGATGTCAACATAAGCAGACCATACACCTCCCCAGGCAGGAAACAAAAATCATAATAAACTGGTTTTCCATGACTTCTCCTGCGCAAGATTGTGGCTGGTGTTCCAACTCTTATCTAAGCTCTCCCACACAAATGATGGAATTCAAGTAATTGGTCCAGTATTATCTATTACCATCTTCTGTGCACTTGTGTTCTGCCAGATTACCCCACCATTCCAAAGATCCAAAGGGGATCCCAGAGTTGCTGTTCAGTCTCCACAACCATGCGCTATTGGCTTAACACCAATCCACCAAAGTGGCTTCCTTCTCTCCCCATAACAGAGTTTGTCCTTTTCTCCTACCTTCTCAGTCCATGAGAGAAACCTCTTTCTTTTCTTTTTTTTTTTTAAGATTTTATTTATTTATTTGGCAGAGAGAGAGAAAGAAAGAGAGAGAGTAAGTAAGCATGAGCAGAGGGGAGAGGCAGAGGGAGAAGGAGAAGCAGACTCCCCACTGAGGAGGGAACCCAACGCAGGACTGGATCCCAGGACCCCAGAATCATGACCTGAACCAAAGGCAGATACTTAATGAAGTAAGCCACTCAGACATCCCAAAAGAAGCTTCTTTCTGATCATTAAATTTCTCTGCTTAAATCATAGACCAAGTCATACCTTATGGGCCCTTTTGATTTTGCCAGACAAGGGAGCATTGTTTGTCCTTTCTTGATCTCCCTCTGGTGGGTTTTTTATTGCTGTTTCAACTCTCAGCTCCTTTCCTCCTAGTTTGAGAGACCTATATGACTTGTGTTTTGTTAGGTTCCACAGTGTGGGTAATTTATTATCCCTGCTTACTCAAAACCACATTTTGATGTAATTTTTACTTTGTTGTCTCCAGTGGTTATGTTTTGAACAGGTAGCCTTGTTGATGCACAAATCACCGTGTCTCTCCCCCAGTGTTTCTGGAGGTCTGGGATGGAGCCCGAGAATGTGCATTTCTAACAAGTTCCTGGGTGGACAGCAGGATCACATTTGGAGAACTGTTCTAGAGTACTCTTGCTCTAACAAAGCCTTTATGCCTCTGTTGTGCTATAGGGACTTTTGTGGTACATCCTGATATCTTGTGTTTCCTCTTTTGCTGTGTTGATTTTTGGACAGCATGTGGAGGGGAAATATTGTCACCAAAGTATGAATAGGAGAGAGGATAACAGTGGATGTCTGAGGTATAGTTGACATGGGGAGTTCAGCAAGTCCTGACAGGACAGGAATGCACTTCTCAGACCATCCCTGTGAGCCCAAGCAGCTGAGTCATTAAATAAAAATCCTTAGGAAACATTGACATTGGATCCCCATTCAATGTTTGTTCTACAAACTTGGAATGCTTTCTCCATCCAGAAACCTCAAAATTACTTTGCCATTAACACCTGTGGTGAGTGGCAGGGCTTGCGTCATCAAGATTACCAGAGGAAAACAGCTGCCTCATCTTGAACTGAGGAAGTATTAAGAATTAATGAGGTATCAGTACTCACAGTTCGATAAACTGCAAAGTGACTTTCCCATGCCTCTATTCCCTCTGCTGCCTCTGTCCTTTGGTCCCTTGATGTAAAACATTTTAGAAGACCAACTGGCAACTGGAGGACTATGGATGTTACTAGAAAAATGCAAAAGAGAAAAGATTTTGCAATTTTGGCAAAGAGTCTTGAAAACACTATGACTTATTTGATGTATTTTATTCGAGGGATCAGACCACAAAGCACTTGCACTTGCTGGTTATGCCAAGTGAGTCAGATTGGATGGAAAGGATAATTTGTTGGAATGGACGTATGTCAGTGACACCATGAAAAAAGCTGTTGGTGCTTCTTGACAGCAGGGCCGGGGGTTAGGTTATAGGCAACCTGAGGGCTGGTCTCAGTTGTCTACTCATCCTGGGTCTGAACTGTTTCCAGAAAAAGAGCTGTGTTTGTAGCATTGAGAGCCTGCCTCTAGAATACTATGACCTGCCCCTGGGAAGCTTTGTTGGTTTGGAAATAGTCACAATATTTGTACATTGCCCATTAGAGAGCATGTGGCCATTCTCTTGTTCATAATGGATCACATATGAAACCCCTCAAAGGTCTTTGTTCTGCTCTGTTGTTGGGACTGGGTAGTTTTGATGAACCATGAAGTTCATGTTCAGCATGTTTCCTTGTATTGTATTTTCTCCAAGACTTTGGAGAATATATTTATCCATCATGATGCAGTGTACCTCAAAGCTCTTTCTAGGTGCTCCCCAGGGATATCTTTATAAAGTTCTTTGAAAGAAGTTGGTAAGTGTTACAAAAATATCCCTTTGAATATGTATTATTATTATGATATGATATATGGTATGATTATTACAAATGGATGTTATGAAGATGAATGCTAATAATAATTCAAAGATCTTTTCAAATATTAACTCATTAGTTCAAGCCAATCTAATGAAGTCAGTGCCATTTCTATCCCCATTTTACATGTGAGGGAACTGAGACACAGTCTGTAATTTATCCAAGGTCACACAGTAAGTGGTAGCCAGGGCTAGAAGTCAGGTATTCCACATCAGACCCCATGCTCTTAACTACTGCATGAAACTACTGATTGTTTTTCTGATGAGATTTGATTGGCAGAAGCTGCTTGCAAGCTTGTTACTAAACCCACTGGAATCAAAAGCACATGTGTTTTTCTGGACATAGAGGTGAAGCGAGGGAGCCCTATTTTTCTTTCCACTGTTTTAGAATCAAATACAAGCTCTTTAGCATGGCCTTCCTAGGTTACCTCTCCAGCTTCCCTTCCCAGCCACATAGGACTGTCCTAAGTGAGCCAGGGACATCCACACTCTATACCTTTGCTAATAACATCTCCTCTTTCTGGAATGGGCTGTAGTCCCATGCCCTATTTGTGCATCTTTAACTTGGGCAAATTCCCTGTAAAGCTTTTCAGTTTGAATGCCACATGTTGAGGTAATGGCCTCTGAACACTCAGAACAACTAAGCATGGTCAAGGGTTGCTGAAGCTCTTATTACGGTCATTTCCAGCACCACTTGTATATTTCAATGTGCCATATACAGATTACCTTTGTTTGAGCCTTTCTTTGAGCTGCTCTGTGCCCAAGATGCTGATCTATATGGACTTCCAAACTAGGGTCCCTTGAAAAAGATCAGAGAGCAGCAGTGAGAAGTGGAGGCATTTCTTCTTCCACTGCCTCCCAGACGTGGTGCCACACTTCTGGCAGTAACCATGCTTGCCTCTCCATCCTAAGCTGGACCTTCACCTGGAAACCCCTCCTTTTTGGCTCCAGGTCTTCAGTGGGACTACTAACTTCCCACTGTGGTTGTCTCTGGATCTGTTGGGTCACTCTGCTCACAATGGTCTCAGCTGTTCCTTCACCAAAATCTCTATGGTTGGGGCACCTGGGTGGCTCAGTGGGTTAAAGCCTCTGCCTTCGGCTCAGGACATAGTTCCAGGGTCCTGGGATCAAGCCCTGCATTGGGCTCTCTGCTCAGCAGGGAGCCTGGTTCCTCCTCTCTCTGCCTGCCTCTCTGCCTACTTGTGATATTTGTCTTCAAATAAATAAATAAAATTAAAAAAAAATCTCTATGCTTGAACCATTAGGGTGAATGCTCTCCTCTGTTGGGATTTTGACTGCTGCAACTGCTTCCTCCCAAACTATTTCTGGACCTTGTCTTTTAACTCACAAATGGTCATAACTCACATAGCATAGGTCCCACTTAAATGAACATAAGGCATCCTTAAAAGAATCAGAATTACAAGTATACTTAAGCATCCATCAAATTCTTGGAAAGGTATGGTAGATTTCTTCTACTCCTCTTCCAACCACACTCTCTGTGGTAGGTCTAAAGTACATGTTAGAGTATAATAGATATTCTTCCTTCATCTAGAGCACAACTCAGGAGTCATTAGGTTACCTTTCTTCCCTTAATGTCAATGTGCTACCTGTTTATGTGCTTATCTTCCCTGGGAATCTATTAGCTCCACTGGATAAGATTGGGTATCTTTAGGACTTGTTCAAAACAAATGTTTCTTGAATGCATGCATGTATGCAACACAGTTGGTAAGAGCTGGGGTCCGTCTTCAGCTGCATGGCAAACAAAGATAATTGGTCCCTTTCCTGATCCTCTAAACTTCAAAATGGAGGTGCTCTCCTTCCTGTGGTCCCAGTGGTTTACTACATCAGATTCAGAGGTCTGACTCTCCCCTTAGTTAGCTTCCCTCTGTGCATGTTTAGAGAACAATGGGGCATTGAGCACCTCACCCCAGCTGGGCAAGCTGCTGAGCAAAGGTGTCAGGGTTCCCGACATCCAGCCCAATGCTCTCTTGGCTAAACCACATGGGCTGTTTTCCTCTGCCCTGCCTTGGACCACTCAGCTCTTCTTGACTCAGACACCACTGATCCCTTTCCCGGGATACACACCCACCTGCTCCCTGGAGCCAAGTTTTGTTAGGCATGTGGCTTTTCTTGGAATGTTCAGTTACCGTGGAGCTCTGGCTCCTCATCCCAAGCAGGAGGATTTGCGTAGATGAATTCCCACCACGAGGGACCAGTGTGCGTCTCCAAGCCCTCAATGTCAGCCGGAGACTGTGTGTTTTCTGCAACTGCTTTACACTGTGCACAGTTGACAAGAAGCAGAAAGTCAAGTCTGTAGAATATAACCCTTCTTCATAGTAAACCTATTTTAGAGCTAACCAAGGCATACAAGCCACTACTGATTTAATACAACCATCAAACATGCAAATCTCCAAGGAAAGGCAAATGCCATCCTTGTAATTTTTAAAAATTTGTAATTGTCTTCGCCTCCTCCTTCTTCACCTCCTTCTTCTTCCTC
The DNA here is from genome assembly GCF_022355385.1 of Mustela nigripes. Lineage (NCBI taxonomy): Eukaryota > Metazoa > Chordata > Mammalia > Carnivora > Mustelidae > Mustela > Mustela nigripes. The sequence goes on along the minus strand of NC_081563.1, from coordinate 93,918,402 downwards.
CTCCTTGTCCTCCCCCTCCTACTTCTCTTCAATATGCCAGTAATTTGCAGGGACAAAGAAAAGTAAACAAAAAATGAATAAGCTGTGGAATTTGGAGGAAATTTTTTTAAGCTAGAAATCTGAAGGAGGGGGAGGCCACAAAAACAGGGTAAATAGTTATGGCAAATACTTCAGACCAAAATAACCAGTATATTATACCTGGGATATGGAACTCACTGTCAGTGAGGAGTCTACAGCAGAATAGATGAACCAAAACAGCATTTGGAGATAGCAAAATTTTTAATTTTTTATTATTCCTCTTCAAAATAGGTATGATGTAAGGTTAGACTTGTCTGAGCAAATATATGAAGTTTTGCTGTCTGTTGCTACTGTTTCTGGGCTTTCCATTAGTTGTCGGTTATGAAATATTCTTTTTCAGTATATATAAGATATATATATCTTTTCTAGTTGAGCCATGATAGTAAAAATGATTAGTGGAGTTGAAATCTGCAGCAATGCACAGATCGCTTGCTACAGTGTTTAGGATAGCTGAAATATGCAATAATTGATTTTAACATGTGCTGTAATTGGTTCCATATGCATCGCTGTCAACTGTGATGCATCATAATTAAACTGACATGTTCAAAAACTGGCCACCGAAATGAGCACTCACTGAATTTTCCAACTGTGCACAGCTGCTGCATCTTTGCCCCTCGTTTCCCACTCAGGACCCACATTGCCGGGTTTCATTTCACTGCGAGTCTTCTCCATGGAGAGGAGGAGAATCTTACCCCCCTCAAATTTTAAATGACCTCCTTGAGTGAATTCAGGTTCTTTCCCTACCTTCATTTTTACATGGCCACATATTTTAACAGTGATAGATCTATACGTAATTTCCTAAGTCATCATAAATCAGATCTAAAATTGTGAATACGGTCAAGAATTTAATATAAGACACAGCAACAGATCATTAAATTTCATATTTTAGCCCCTTCATCTCCAATCAAACCATGCTTGAACTCTTAATAGGAAATTCACTTGGAAGAAGAGTGTGTGGCACACACCCATCTCCAGTCCTTGTCACAAAAATGAAATGTTTTTACTTGTGACTATCTGCCTTTCTTATTTCATTGGTCATCAGAATGCTTACATGCACTCAGGATGGCCTTACCTTGAGAGTTTGCTTATCTTTCTTTTCTTCTTTGTAAAAGCAACATGAGCTAGAATCTGGATATCATGTGGTCAAATTCTAGCTCTGTTACCTTTGATAGTGTTGGTAAAGTTCTCTGGTTGCTAGCTTCCTCTCTGGAAAAATGGAAATGAAAATCCTCTTTCTACCATCATCTCATGGTTTGGAACAATGGATGTTATACAAACATGACAAAGTACAGTGGCTCTTCAGTTTTTGAAACATTTATTCTGAATCAGCATGAACCATATTTGTCTTTGGATTTTGTGTCACAATTTGCTGTTTTAATTTAATAAACTGCTTCTCTCCCAACCCCACCTCATCCCTGAAGTCATACCACCTTTAATCCATTAATCACAGTTAGGTAGGTACTGGTATGGCAAAATACTTAAAAACAAAAGTTAGTTCACCATCCATAGTTGATCAGGGTGTCATTGACCCACAGTGCTATTTCTTCTAGGAGGAGCATGGGAGCCATCTCCCCATTATTTCCTTTGGGGCCATCATCCTTCTACTTATTTTGATTATGTGACATAATCAAACTAGGGATTCCTAGTTTGTTTACAGTGAATTAGGCTTGGTCAGTCATGGTGTCTCCTCTGTCTGTCAATAGAATATAGTCCAAGCTGTGGCTGTTTGACCAAGTTGGGCCAATAGGAGTTCTTCTACAAGCTTTGATTGTCAATAGTTATGAGACAAGCTTCCCCTATCCTAGGAAATGAGCCACAAGGACGTAAACCTGGTGGTTCTCCATCACAAAAAGGACACCATGCTGTCCATCTCATGAAGGAAGATGAAGTTAAGTTTCATACAGGGGAAGATCAAAGTTGGTAGGAAATGTTAACTAATGGCTTTGGAAACTGTCAAGTGATTCTTAGGAGGGCAGAACTCATTACAGTTCCTATTGTCTTATTTCTTGGTAAAAATCTCATAAAAGCCAAACTATCTGGTGTTAAGGAAGAACTGGGTTGAAGAGGGACAGTGGTCCTTTATCGCCCTCTATCTTTTCAAGTGTTACCTTCTGAAGGGAAGAGTTTCTATTTTGCATCCAGGATCTGCATGCAGGGTTGACTGCTACTTAAAAGGCATCCTTGACAGGATCCCTTGACTACCAGAATGTTCCTCATCACCTCATCCGCTCATCACCACAGTCTTGGGGCCACAAGACTTGCTTATTAGTTTGAAGCAACTTTTGGATGATGTGTAGTATATCTGTGGTTGTTCTCAACCCCCCAGAGATCTTGTGAAAACACAGATTTCTGGGTGTTTCTCCTGGAGATTCTGATCCAATCCATCTGGTTAGGGTGGAGAGTCTGCATTTCTACCAAGTTTCTAGGTTAGAATGAGGTTGCTGTAATGAATGTCAAATTATACTTAATGTTGAATGACTCGGACCTTGGAACCTGAGGCAGTTCACCAAGCCTCTGTGGGTCTTGCTTTAACCATCAATAACATTGTGGGTTTGATCTAGGTGATCTTTAACTTTCCTTTATGATGCTCAGAGTTGCCAGTAGATAATTACGTTCCATTTGGGAGGATTGTACTGCCATGAGGAAGATTCTTCTTTTCCTTTTTCCTCTTTAAGGCAGTTTTTATTTAAAAAAAAAGCAGTATCTAATTTCTGTAGAAAAAGGGGACATGATCAGAGAGCAGCAACAGAATGGGGTACATATTAGATGCCATGAATTAGAAGGTCCTGACAAATTGATCTGCCATTAAGCGACATTTTAAATCTAAATGTTGTAGTGTTTTATAATAACTTTTTCATATATCAGGTACTAGTTCTAGAATTGAGACAATACCAGCTTAGTACTTTCTCAACAACAAGGAAAAATAGAGAGGGCTGGGGAAACAATAGTAGAGACTGCTAGGGAACTACTCAGGGAAGGAAGAGACAACTTCTCAACATGAAGAGTGTTTTCCTACCCCTCCTACTGTTGCATCCTGCACTTCCCCAGGAGATCCTCTGGGTGTGCAGCCAAGGGAAGGTCTAATAGGCTATGTCTAGAACTCAAGAAGAGTTGTTAGAGAAGAAATGAATTGTGCCAGCATTTAGGAGATCCAACTTAAATTTAAAAAGAAAGAGAAAAATATCTGAAGGGATCTTCTGTGGGAAGGAGAAGAGAAATTATTGAGTCTGGCTTATTTTCTCTCACTCTGAGTATTGGCACAAAACACCTATGTCCTATCAACAACATATAATGGCTATTTTATGAGTGTGAATGGGAAACTGTGGCTATAACGAGGTTTCTTTTCCCTTCCTTTTACTTTGGATGAAGAATAAGTAATGAAATTACACACACACACACACACACACAATAGTGATTTATATACTAATAGCAATTTGTACAGTATAAATAATTTCATACAAGAGCCACTTAATGATGGCCTAAAGTATTTAAGGATGGTAATTGACAAGTATCACAGAACACTGGTTAATTCATTCAGTATATATGTGTTGTGTGCCCTCATACATCCCAGAAGTGTATGAGGCACCAGAAAACAAAACCAAAACAAAAATCATCTCCATGTTTAAGAGGCTTCCATTCTAGATGGAAAGACAAGTAAACAGACAGTTTTATGAGTTCCAGTAGGAAGAGCAGAGGACATGTGAGAGGAATGCAGCCATGCAGGCTGGGAGAATCTCCAAAGACCCCTGTGGAAAGTAATGGCCCTAAGCATGAGTAGAGATTGTGTCAGGCAGAAAATGCTATTCATTTCAGACTCTGCAGCAGATACAGGTTCAAAGAGATAAGTTTAAAGAACTTTAATAGTTTTGTATGACTGGTGACTGGAATCAAAGCTGGAAGGGAAAACAGAGGAACCTTCTGAATTTTATTTTAACACACTGGTTCAGAACAGATTCTGATTCTCAAAAAGCATTCCTTTTTGTTGGTGGGAGGGAATGGTGGATCATGGAATGAACTGTTTACCTGCCGCTAAGTAACTGGGTAGGTTCAGGGTTCTTTTACTCTCCTGTTGACTCTTCTTTCTTCTACATTGTTTATGTGCTTTCATGATGCTTTGTATCATTTTCTAGATGAGGATGTGTCATTATGTCCATCCCTAACTTTTTCTTTTATAGCTTTCCTTTGAAGTGAACACTATATAGTCTTCTTCTAGGTAAAAATGCATTTTCTAAATAGAATAAATATGAGAAAGTCTGTAGGGATATATGATCTTTAAAGAAAAAAGAAGAAAAAATCAAGAGTTTGCTACATGTTGGAGAACATTATTTTTTTTTTAATTTTTGAAGTACCTGGATCCTTTTATTAAGTGATGGTTGATAGAATTATATCAGGCCAAATAAATTTATGTTTTTGGATTCTCTCCTCCCTTGAAGGGGAAGAACCTTTTTGCAGTAGAAGAACCATTCCTGAAGGATCTAGAAACATTTTTGGTATGCTCTCTATCTTCAGAGTTGTCTTTAACTTAATTCTTTCTGGGCGCCTGGGTGGCTCAGTGGGTTAAGCTGCTGCCTTCGGCTCAGGTCATGATCTCGGGGTCCTGGGATCGAGTCCCGCATCAGGCTCTCTGCTCAGCAGGAGCCTGCTTCCTCCTCTCTCTCTCTCTCTCTGCCTGCCTCTCTGCCTACTCTTGATCTCTCTCTGTCAAATAAATAAATAAAATCTTTAAAAAAAAAAAAACTTAATTCTTTCTCAGAAACAGAGTACCTACAAGGAAAAATCTATAGCTTAGGGGCATCTGACAAGTCTTGGTAACAACAAAACCTCCACCATGATGATCATATCCACCATTATTTTTAACATAACCATTACTGCTGAATATTGGGTACTACTTGGCTTTGGGAGGTCAAATAATTTTAATCATGAGTCCCACCTTCAAGAGACAAGTCATATTGTTGGGAGGCTAATATCCACATGCAAAGATTTAATAATAATAAAAAATAACTCTTGGTAAATCCTTGTGGCCCTGTTAATTGTTTCTAAGTTTCAGGCACATCCATTCTGTACTTTTCCAGGATTTAGAATCCAGCAGGTATTGAGTGTATCACTGTCTGGTTATGACTAACTAGAAAAGTGAGGTTTCTATTTAACTCTCCTGAGCATTTTGTTTTCAGCTCCAGAACTTCCAAAGGGACAACCTGATTTGGACCATACTTGATACATTACAAGAAATTATCAAATTACATACAAAGATCTATATGTTATTTAGCCTGACAGTTTGTAAAAAGTAATCTGGAATTAAGCTGAGTATAGCCTACCATATGAACACCTACCTAACCGATGACCTGTGATTAAAGACAGGCCAAAAACAGTAAATAGTTTTCCAAAATAATGTCAGAGTAATGAAATTTGGAAAATGAACAATCAAACAGACACGTCCATGAACTGATTGATGTCTTTCCGTGGCCAGCTCTGAGTTAGGGAGTAGCTAGGTGAGGATGAGGAGGACTCCTTCCGAGCCCCAGTGCAACAGAGGTTCAGGATATGTGACAGTTGTTTACATCAGTGTTTCTCGCACTTTAATGTGTACATGAGTCCTCTGGGAATGTTTGCAATTTACATTCAGATTCAGTGGGTCTAGGTGAACCTGAGCTTCTGGATGGCCCACAAGCTCCCAGCCATGCTGATGCTTCCATCTTCTACCACACACTCTAAGTAGCAAGAGTTTAGAATAGAGTGAAATATGTTAGAAGTGACAGTATGAAAACAAGGGTCCATCTGTTCAACAAACTGCATAATCAGTGATTGGATATGAAGATGCCCAAGTAAGGTAGCCAGGAAGTGGAACAAGCTCCCCTTGAAAGAAATGAGCCCGGCCCATCTCCAGGGGCTGCCTCTGACATTGAACTTGGCTCCACTTTAGGCCCTTGGAATCTTGGGAGAAGCTAGACTTTCTCTGACATGCAGGGTTAGGAGTTGGGTAGGCTGGGTGCTACAAGAGAGGCAGTGGTGCTCTGTCACCATGTCCTAGCCAGATGACCTAGGATCATTCCCAGGATCACACAGTACATGATACATAGCTTTCCTTGGGGAAGGGGAACTTTGTCTGTATATGGGATGATTCTACATCTGCTTGTATATGGCTGAGGAATGAACAGTACAGGGCTATCTCACATTGACCCACTTATGTGGAAAAGAATCAGAAAGAAGTTTCCATGCTCTTACCTTAGGCCACTCTTATAATGCTTAGTACCTGGCACCCTTCCAGAAAGCTGAAGGCTTTGATTGTCTAAAGTTGTCTCCTTGCCTTTTCTCCCAAATAAGAAAGAAAAGGGGATCTCTGGTAATTCTCAAACTTCAGTGTGCCTGGGAAGCACCTGGGGAGCCTGTTAGCAAGCAGCTCCTGAGTCAGTGGTTTGGGTGGGATGTGATTCCATATTCCCAGCCAGCTCCCAGGAGATGCTGAAACTACTGATATCAGGTTCCATTCCAGTAACGAGAGGCAAGGAGTTTGAGTAACCATACTTGGGCACCTTCTGAGTCAAACTGGAGGTATCTCTAAGGGCCAAACGAGATGCCCATGGCTGTAGGCTCCGGGGAGCTATGCAGCTGTGTAAGATTTGAAGACTCAGTGCTGAGTGGGATGGGACAGGGCCCAGTTAAAGGCATTATCTCCTTGTATCGCTGTAGCAGGCCAGAATGAATTATTCAGTGGTAGGTTTTCCAGGGTTTATGGGTTTGGATGTTACTGATCTGTTAAAGGGAGAAGAACAGTGTGGTTACTGAGAAGTGTTAGAAATAGGGAAGTAAAGTTGATCTAAATCCCCTCTGTCCTTGGTTCCTCAGCCCTCAGCTCCTTCCTACCTCTGGTTGGCACATTATGAGCCCCTATGATGATTTCCATGTTCCCCAAGTTAAAGTGTGGAAAAAGCCAACTAATCTGGAAAATCTCCTGATGTGTATCAGGAGATTTTCCAGGAGATTAGTGGGGTTTTTTTACTCTTAAAAAAAAAAAAAGAGTTGGGACACCTGGGTGGCTCAGTTGGTTAAGCAGCTGCCTTCAGCTCAGGTCATGATCCCAGCGTCCTGGGATCGAGTCCCACATCAGGATCCTTGCTCGGCGGGGAGCCTGCTTCTCCCTCTGCCTCTGCCTGCCATTCTGTCTGCCTGTGCTCGCTCTCTCCCCC
>NC_081563.1:93865908-93911040 GCF_022355385.1 Mustela nigripes | reverse complement strand
ACTCAGTTGGTTAAGCAGCTGCCTTCAGCTCAGGTCATGATCCCAGCGTCCTGGGATCGAGTCCCACATCAGGATCCTTGCTCGGCGGGGAGCCTGCTTCTCCCTCTGCCTCTGCCTGCCATTCTGTCTGCCTGTGCTCGCTCTCTCCCCCTCTCTCTCCATCTCTCTCTCTCTCTGATAAATAAATAAATTAATTAATTAAAAAGAGTCAATTTTTATCTTAGTCCTCTCTAATCTGTGCTCAACAGTATTATTATTGCAGACACACTTCTTTTTCAGAGGGTCTCCCTTCCCCTTGGCTGGACATTGATACCAGATACACAATGGAAATTGTCGGAGCACGTCAAGTACTACTAAACCATTAACTCAGTGCATTAAAAGTAGGAAGACTGATTCTTCACGTCTGCTTTGGCTGTCAGGTCTGATTTGAGCTTATTTCTCATTGAGTATTCCATATCAAAGGCTGGGATAATAGAATTACAGAACATTAGGTTTTGCAATCTGAAAGGGACCCTGGAGAACATTTAGCACTGCTCGCTCACTTTACATATGAGGAAATTGTATTTTTCCCTCTTAAGAAGTTGAGCAAATACCTGGTTTTTGAGATGCACTTTAGTTGCTGTTCCCATGTAGGGAGTTTGGTGTCTGGGAGAAAGAAGCCAAGAATGGATTTTCCTCTTTAGTCATCCTTGATATTGACATTAGCTTCATCAAAGTCTGTCATATACACTCTCTGAACAGTGTGCCTTTTGCAATAATATGCAAATGCCTTGGCTCCTGACATTTGTTGGAGAAGAAGTGTGATGTTTTCACTTAAAAGACATTTTATACAGTTTAGTAGTGACTGCATCTCCAGCATTTATAACAGATGTTACCCTAGTGCAGGCAACTTCTTCTAAGTAATGTAGCTGGATTTTAGCTGCTGAAATTTTCTGTATCATTTGGTGATCATATTTAATTTTAGACTTTTGAACGCGACAGATTGACCACCTGGATTTCATTTTGCCATATTTTATTGATGGCCTGACTCAGATCTTTCAAGTTTGTGCTAACTGACCTTGAAGGGGTAGCTTGTTGTTTAAATTTTATGACACAGAGACGTAAAGTGCCTGCAAATTATGCAACATAATGGTGATGAACAATGAGCATTAGAACTTTTTATTAATATTGATTGCCTACAGTTAAGGAATTAGTAAGAACTGTTACATTGTACCCATTCCCAGGACAAAAATCCCCAATTAACTTTACTACAAGCATATGTATAACAAGTGAGAACCACTTTTGTTTGCAAATCCAAGATCCACGGAATGAGATGGCACTGGGCACTGTTCCCTTGTGCCTTCTTGTTGCTATTCTGGTTCTATAAATAATGGCTCATTTCCCCTCCCTGTCCTGTTATTTTGAGTAACTTAATGCAACTGTGCAAATCAGTGTGGACCTATCATTAAAGACCTGGATGGCAAAGGATGGAAGTTACACAGAGAAGAAAAACGAAAATACTCTACATAACCTTGGTCTGACCACAAGGAAAACACCCCCCCACACCCAACTGAAGTGTATTCCTACCAAGTTCCTGGAAAGCTCTCCTTCCTCAAAGACTCTCAGGTAATGAAAAACAAAAACAGTCTGAGAAATGGTCACAATCCTAAGAAGGGAAAGGTGACATGACATCTAAATTGAGTGTGGTGTCTGAATGGGGTTCTGGGACAGAAAAGGGACATGAGAGAGAAAACTAAGGAATCTGAATCAAGTATGCACTTTAGTCCATAAAGAGGTATTGATATGGGTTCATTAGTTGTGACAGTGTGCCATAGAAATGTACGATGTTCCCAGCAACAGCAATCAAACAACAAAGAGAAATAAAATGTACCTAAATTGGCAATGAAGAAGTCAAACTCTCTCTCTTCACAGATGACATGATTCTTTATATGGAAAACCCAAAAGACTCTACCCCCAAACTACTAGAACTCATACAGCAATTCAGCAATGTGGCAGGATACAAAGTCAATGTACAGAAATCAGTGGCTTTCTTATACACTAACAATGAAAATACAGAAAGAGAAATTAGAGAATCGATTCCATTTACTATAGCACCAAGAACCATAAGATACCTGGGAATAAACCTAACCAAAGAGGTAACAGAAATGTACTCGAGGAACTACAGAACACTCATGAAAGCAATTGAAGAAGACATAAAAAGATGGAAGACCATTCCATGCTCTTGGATCAAAAGAATAAACATTGTTAAAATGTCTATACTGCCTAGAGCAATCTATACTTTTAATGCCATTCTGATCAAAATTCCACCAGTATTTTTCAAATTAAACCACATTGAGATACCACCTTACACCAGTCAGAATGACCAAAATTATCAATACAGGAAACAACATGTGTTGGAGGGGATGTGGAGAAAGGGGAACCCTCTTACATTGTTGGTGGGAATGCAAGTTGGTTCAGCCTATTTGGAGAACAGTGTGGAGATTCCTCAAGAAATTAAAAATAGAACTTCCCTATGACCCTGCAATTGCACTACTGGGTATTTACCCCAAAGATACAGATGTCGTGAAAAGAAGGGCCATCTGTACCCCAATGTTTTTAGCAGCAATGGCCATGGTTGCCAAACTGTGGAAAGAACCACGATGCCCTTCAATGGACAAATGGATAAGGAAGATGTGGTCCATATATACTATGGAGTATTACGCCTCCATCAGAAAGGATGAATACCCAACTTTTGTAGCAACATGGATGGGACTGGAGGAGATTATGCTGAGTGAAATAAGTCAAGCAGAGAGAGTCAATTATCATATGGTTTCACTTATTTGTGGAGCATAACAAATAACATGGTGGACATGAGAAGTTAGGAGAAGGGAGTTGAGGGAAATTGGAAGGGGAGGTGAACCATGAGAGACTATGAGTCTGAAAAACAATCTGAGGGGTTTTAAGTGGTAGTGGGGGTAGGAGGTTGGGGGAACCAGGTGGTGGGTATTAGAGAGGGCACGGATTGCATGGAGTACTGGGTGTGGTACAAAAACAATGAATACTGTTATGCTGAAAATAAATAAAAAATAAATTTAAAAATTTTTTAAAAAATGTACGATGTTCCCAATAGGGAAGGCTGGGTTTGGGGTATATGTGAAATTTCTATACTATCTTCATAAGTTTTCCATAAATCTAAAACTGTTCTGCGATAGAGTGTCCTAAAAATAATAGTTAGACATCATGGCCATTCATTCTCTGATGCTTCTTATGATTGAAATAGAATTATAAAAGCTGGTGTCAAGTGAGTGTCTTGTTCTCTCGGGCTTTCACCTCCATCATTGTGTTGAGTTCTCAGAACAATTTAATGAGATATTTATTATCCTCAATTTACAGCTTTGAAAAATGGAGAAACTGAGGTTCAGAAAGAATCATCTCTTTTTTCTTCACTGAAATTCTCTGGCTTAAGAATGGCAGGGCTGTGGACATCTAGATGGCTCAGTCAGTTAAGTGTCTGCCTTCAGCTCAGGACATGATCTCAGGGTCCTGAGACCAAGTCCCACATCCTGCTTCTCCCTCTGCCTGTCACCCCGCCCCCCATCCCTGCTTGTGAGTTCTTTTTCTCTCTCTCCCAGGCAAATAAATTATATATATATATATATATATATATATATATATATATATATATATTTAAGTGGCAGGGCTGCAATTTGAATCCTAGTTCATCTCACTTTAAAGCATATATTTATTTCAATTTCCCATTTGGTCCCCAGATTCATGACTTTAAGAGATGGGGCAGGTGTTGAAAATGGGAAAGAACAGGTAGATAGGGAGGGCAGGCCACAGGGACCTCAGCAGTTCTGTGTCGGGCTTCCAGAGCCATTGGAGTTTCCTGAGGAGGCTCTTTCAACCTCTATTTTTCCCAAGCTAGGGTCCAGGTCAACTGTAGATGAGCTTTCCTATTCCCCTGGATTTCATGAAACAAATACTAAAAAAGAATTTCCCCTGCAGTGACTGTGGGTGCAGTGACGTGGGTGCAGCCCTGTTATGCAGAGGAGCATTTGCTGGCTCTGGCAGCAGCTCTGACTTAATTGGAAGTAACTGCAGACAACTTCAGGAGATCCAAGTGAAGCCATGTTGCTTCTTCTTCCAGAATTTCCATCCAAAGTTGCACATCTGGGTCACAGCCTAAGAATGTCCAGACCACTGGGCCCTGAGTCTCACTCAGTAGATAAAAGGAGAGCCCATAAATCTATTCAGAATTGTTTCTTGATGTCTTAACAGTTTTAACTATTCTTTGTCTGAACATCAGAAGATCCACTCTTATTCTTTCCTGAAAGGAGTGTCAAGCCCCCTCAACATTGTTGGCTCTTGAGTAATTCACTGTCTAGATTAGGAATCCACAAACTATATTTGTGGCTAAATGGCCATAGTCCCACATATTTTGTAAATGAAGTTTTTTTTTTTTAATTTTTTATTTTTATAAACATATATTTTTATCCCCAGGGGTACAGGTCTGTGAATCACCAGGTTTACACACTTCACAGCACTCACCAAATCACATACCCTCCCCAATGTAGTTTTATTGGACAGAAGCATGATATTTGTTACTTTGGTATATGGTTGCTTTCTTGCTGCTATGGCATAGTTGGGGGCTTGTGATATTCTAAGGTAATTATGTAGGCCTTTCCAGAGAAGTTTATTGACCTATGGTGTAGAGGATAGATAGGCATCTGGATTAAATAATTAGTCACAGTGAAAGGGAAATGGAGTCCAGCTGCTCTCAAGCCTCATTGTACCTAAGGATCTCCTGGGTGCTTACTTAAGAATACCCACCCTGAGGTCTACCGTTGGAGATCCTGATTTGGCCTGTCATGTTGAGGCCTAGAAATACACATTTTCAGTAATATTTTAAGATATGGTTCTAGGGGCGCCTGGGTAGCTCAGTGGGTTGAAGCCTCTGTCTTCAGCTCAGGGGCTCAGGTCATGATCCCAGGGTTCTGGGATCAAGCCCCACATCGGGCTCTCTACTGAGCAGGGACCCCGCCCCCCCCCCCCCCGCCTGCCTCTCTGCCTACTTGTGATCTCCGTCTGTCAAATAAATAAATAAAATCTTTTAAAAAAAGACAAAAAAAAAAAAAAGAAGGATATGGTTTTAGGCACCAGGAGTATTGGCCTTCATGATCGCTGCACCTGGGTTCCTGACAATCTTTAGAAGCTTAGATACATTTAATTATTGCTGCATGTTATAATGGAAACTAAATATGTAAATACAACCAAATACCACTAATTATCAAAATTAGGGATTAAAATATAAAGCATTAAATCTGTCACACTCAGGTATGAAAAGGAAACAGAAGATTTGAACAAGAAACAGACAAACAGAAATTTAGTAAATGTTTGATGAATAATGAAGGATTGTATTCTTTCTGACTTTTTTAAAAAACATGTAATGTATTATTTGCCCCAAGGGTACAGGTCTGTGAATCATCAGGCTTACACATTTCATAGCACTCACCAGAGCACATACCCTCCCCAATGTCTATAACCTAGCCACCCTATCCATACCCCCCCACCCCCCAGCAACCCTCAGTTTGTTTTGTGAGATTAAGAGTCACTTATGGTTTGTCTCCCTCCCAATCCCATCTTGTTTCATTATTTTTCCCTCTTTTCTCCCCATGAACTTCTGCCCTTCCTCTCAAATTCCTCATATCAGAGAGGTCATATGATAATTGCCTTTCTCTGCTTGACTTATTTTGCTTAGCATGATACCCTCTAGTTCCAAATGGCAAGATTTCCTTTCTTTTGATGGCTGCATAGTATTCCATTGTATACGTACACCACATCTTCTTTATCCATTCATCTGATGATGGACATGTAGATTGTTTCCAAAGTTTGGCCATTGTGGACATTGCTGCTATAAACAAGTGGGTGCATGTGCCACTTCGAATCGTTACATTTGTATCTTTAGGCTAAATACCCGGTATTGCAGTTGCTGGGTCATAGGGTAGTTCCATTTTCAGCTTTTTGAGGAACCTCCATACTGTTTTCCAGAGGGGCTGCAGCAACTTTCATTCCCAAAAAGTGTAGGAGGGTTCCCCTTTCTCTGCATCCTCACCAACATTTGTTGTTTCCTGACTTGTTAATTTTAGCCATTGTGACTGGTGTGAGGTGCTTTCTCACTGTGGTTTTGATTTGTATTTCCCTGATGCCGAGTGATGTGGAGCACTTTTGTACGTGTCTGTTGGTCATTTGGATGTCTTCTTTGCCAAAATGTCTGTTCCTGTCTTCTGTCCATTTCTTGATTGGATTATTTGTTTTTTGGGTATGGAGTTTCATAAGTTCTTTATAGATTTTGGGTACTAGACCTTTATCTGATATGTCATTGAAAATATCTTCTCCCATAAAGTCAGTTGTCTTTTGGTTTTGTTGACTGTTTCCTTTGATGTGCAAAATCTTTGATCTTGATGAAGTCCCAGTAGTTCATTTTGCCCTTGCTTCCCTTGCTCTTGGCAATGTTTCTAGGAAGAATTTGCTGCAGCTAAGTCAGAGGTTGTTCTCAAGGATTTTGATGGATTCTTGTCTCACATTGAGGTATTTCATCCATTTTGAGTCTATTTTTGTGTGTGGTGTAAGGAAATGGTCCAGTTTCATTCTTCTGTATGTGGGTGTCCATTTTTTCCTTTGTTGAAGAGACTGTCTTTTCCACTGGACATTTCTTCTTGCTTTGTCAAATGTTAGTTGACCATAGACTTTATGGTTCATTTCTGGGCTCTCTATTCTGTTCTGTTGACATATATCTCTGTTTTTGTGCCAGTACCATACTGTATTGATGATGACAGCTTTGTAATAGAGCTTGAAGTCTGGAATTCTGATGGACCAACTTTGGCTTTCTTTTTCAACATTTCTCTGGTGATTTGGGGTCTTTTCTAGTTCCATATAAATTGTAGGATTATTTGTTCCATTTCTTTGAAAAGCATTGATGGTATTTTGGTAGGGATTGCATCAAATGTGTAGATTGCTTTAAGTAGCATAAACATTTTCACCATATTTGTTCTTCCAACCCATGAGCATGGAACATTTTTCCATTTCTTAGTGTCTTCCTCTATTTCTTTCATGAGTACTTTATAGTATTCTGAGTGCAGATTCTTTGCCTCTTTGGTTAGGTTTATTCCTGGGTATCTTATTGTTTTGGGTGCAATTGTAAATGGGATTGACTCCTTAATTTATCTTTCTTCTGTCTTGCTCTTGATGTATCAAAATGCAACTGATTTATGTGCATTGATTTTTATATCCTGACACTTTACTGAATTCCTATATGAGCTCTAGCAGCATTGGAGTGGATTTTTGGGTTTTCCACATAAAGTACCATATCATATGCAAAGAGTGAGCATTTGACTTCTTCTTTACTGATTCAAATGCCATTTAATTTTGTTGTCTGATAGCTGAGGCTAGGACTTCTAGTACTCTATTGAATAACCGTGGTGAGAATGGACATCCCTGCCATGTTCCTGACCTTAGCAGAAAAGCTTGCAGTTTTTCCCTTTGAGAATGATATTTTCTGTGGGTTTTTCATAGATGGCTTTGATAATACTGAGGAATGTACCTTCTATCCTTACACTTCGAAGAGTTTTGATCAATAAAGGATGCTGTACTTTGTCAAATGCTTTTTCAGCATCTATTGAGAGTATCATATGGTTCTTGTTCTTTTATTAATGTATTGTATCATATTGATTGATTTGCGGATGTTGAATCAACCTCGCAGCCCAGGAATAAATCCCACTTTGTTGTGTGGAATAATCCTTTTAGTATACTGTTGGATCCTATTGGCTAGTATTTTGGTGAGAATTTTTTCATCTGTGTTCACCAAGGATATTGGTCTGTAATTCTCCTTTTTGATGGGGTCTTTGTCTGGTTTTGAGATCAAGGTAATGCTGGCCTCATAAAATGAGTTTGGAAGTTTTCCTTCCATTTCTATTTTTTGGAAGAGTTTCAGGAGAATAGGAATAAATTCTTCTTTAAATTCTTGGTAGAATTCCCCTGGGAAGCCATCTGGCCCCGTGCTCTTGTTTGTTGGGAGATTTTTGATGACTGCTTCAATCTTCTTACTGGTTGTGGGTCTGTTCAGGTTTTCTATTTCTTCCTGGATAAGTTGTGGTAGTTTATATGTCTTTAGGAATGCATCCATTTCTTCCAGATTGTCAAATTTGTTGGTGTAGAGTTGCTCATAGTATATTCTTATAATTATTTGTATTTCTTTGGTGTTAGTTGTGATCTCTCCTCTTTCATTCATCATTTTATTTATTTGGATCCTTTCTCTTTTCTTTTTGATAAGTCTGGCCAGGGGTTTGTCAATCTTATTAATTCTTTCAATGAACCAGCTCCTAGTTTCATTGATTTGTTCTTTGTTCTTTTGCTTTTTTTGTTTCTATTTCATTGATTTCTGCTCTGATCTTTATGATTTCTCTTCTCCTGCTGGGTTTAGACTTTCTTTGTTATTCTTTCTCCAGCTCCTTTAGGTGTATGGTTAGGTTGTGTATTTGAGACCTTTCTTGTTTCTTTTTTTTTTTTTTTTTTTTTTTTTAAAGATTTTATTTATTTATCAGAGAGAGAGAGGGGGACAGAGCGAGCACAGGCAGACAGAATGGCAGGCAGAGGCAGAGGGAGAAGCAGGCTCCCTGCTGAGCAAGGAGCCCGATGTGGGACTCGATCCCAGGACGCTGGGATCATGACCTGAGCCGAAGGCAGCTGCTTAACCAACTGAGCCACCCAGGCGTCCCCCTTTCTTGTTTCTTGAGAAAGACTTGTACCGCTACATATTTTCCTCTAAGGACTGCCTTTGCTGTGTCCCACAGATTTTAAACCATTGTGTTTTCATTATCATTTGTTTCCACGAATTTTTCAAATCTTCTTTAATTTCCTGGTTGACCCATTCATTCTGGGTGAATGATGCTGCCTAGTCTCCATGTATTTAGGTTCTTTGCAGATTTCCTCTTGTGATTGAGTTCTAACTTCAGAGCACTGTGGTCTGAAAATACGCAGGGAATGATCTCAATCTCTTGATACCAGTTGAGACCTGATATATGACCCAGGATCTGTTCTATTCTGGAGAATGTTCCATGTGCACTAGAGAAGAATGTGTATTCTTTTTTTTTGGCATAAAATGTTCTGAATATATCTGTGATGTCCATCTGGTCCAGTGTGTCGTTTAAGGCCTTTATTCCCTTGTCGATCTTTTGCTTGGATGATCTGTCCATTTCAGTGAGGTGAGTGTTAAAGTCCCCTACTATTATTGTATTATTGTCTATGTTTTTGTATTATTGTATTTTGTATTATCTATGTATTGTATTATTATCTATGTGTTTCTTTGATTTTGTTATTAATTGGTTTATATAGTTGGCTGCTCCCACGTTGGGGGCATAGATATTTAAAATTGTTAAATCTTCTTGTTGGACAGACCCTTTGAGTATGATATAGTGTCCTTCCTCATCTCTTATTATAGTCTTTGGCTTAAAATCTAATTGATCTGATATAAGGATTGCCACCCCAGCTTTCTTCTGATGTCCATTAGCATAGTACATTGTTTTCCACCCCCTCACTTTAAATCTGGAGGTGTCTTTGGGTCTAAAATGAGTTTCTTGTAGGCAGCATATTGATGGGTTTTGTTTTTTTATCCATTCTGATACCCTGTGTCTTTTGATTGGGGAATTTAGCCCATTAACATTCAGGGTAACTATTGAAAGTTATGAATTTAGTGTCATTGTATTGCCTGAAAGGTGACTGTTATAGTATATTGTCTCTGTTCCTTTCTGATCTAGTACTTTTAGGCTCTCTCTTTGCTTAGAGGACCCCTTTCAATATTTCCTGTAGAGGTGGTTTGGTGTTTTCAAATTCTTTCAGTTTTTGTTTGTCCTGGAAACTTTTTATCTCTCCTTCTATTTTCAATGATAGCCTAGCTGGATATAGTATTCTTGGCTGCATGTTTTTCTCATTTAGTGCTCTGAATATATCATACCAGTTCTTTCTGGCCTGCCAGTTCTCTGTGGATAAGTCCGCTGCCAATCGAGTATTTCTACCATTGTATGTTACAGGCTTCTTTTCCCGGGCTGCTTTTAGGATTTTCTCTTTGTTGCTAAGACTTGTAAATGTTGCTATTATGTGAAGGGGCGTGGACCTATTCTTGTTGATTTTGAGGGAAGTTCTCTGCACCTCCTGGATTTTGATGCACGTTCCCTTTGCCATATTAGGAAAATTCTCTCCAATAATTCTCTCCAGTATACCTTCTGCTCCCCTCTCTCTTTCTTCTTTTGGAATCACAATTATTCTAATGTTGTTTCGTCTTATGGTGTCCGTTATCTCTCAAATTCTCCCCTCATGGTTCAGTAGCTGTTTGTCTCTCTTTTGCTCAGCTTCCTTATTTTCTGTCATTTGGTCTTCTATATCACTAATTCATTCTTCTGCCTCATTTATCCTAGCAGTAAGAGCCTCCATTTTTGATTGCACCTCGTTAATAGCTTTTTTTATTTCAACTTGATTAGATTTTAATTCTTTTATTTCTCCAGAAAGAGCTTTTATCGCTCCAGAGAGGGTTTCTCTATCTTCTATGCCTTTTTCAAGCCTGGCTAGAACCTTGAGAATCATTATTCTGAACTCTAGATCTGACGTATTACCAATGTCCTTTTTGATTAGGTCACTAGCCTTCAGTAGTGCCTCTTATTCTTTTGTGTGTGTGTGTGTGGTGAGTTTTTCTGCCTTGTCATTTTGTCCAGATAGGAATTATTGGAGAGCAAATAAAATACTAAAAGGGTGGCAACGACCCCGGAAAATGCACTTTAACCAAATCAGAAGAGACTCCAAATCATTGGGGGGAGAAAAGGGATAAAAAGAAGTTCAGAAAAACAAATTAAAAAAGAATACAAATAAAGAAAAAAATATAAAAAAGAAAAAAATTATATATATTCGACTGGTGACTAGAACAAGGTCACCCAGTTAATTTTGGGTGTATTTTGGTCTCTTAGAAGAAACTACCTCCATAAATTTTAAGGAATGAAAAACATATATAAGGGTAAACACAATGAAGGGATGGAATATGCCTATAAAGAGAAAAAAATTTTTTTTTAATTTCTAAAGAAGGAGCTGATAAAGTAAGTTGGTTGGGAGAATAAAGAAAAAGAAAGAGGACAGAAACTATTAAGGCTGGAGACCAGAACAAGCCCAGAGCTATATTTAGGGTATTTTGATCTTTTAGAAGAAGTTGTACCCCAAGATTTTTAGAAGAAAAAACCCTATGTATATACAAAAAAGAAAGTTACATACAATGGATAAAATATGACTATAATAATGAAGTTTCAAAAAAGATTATTTTTTTATGAAAGGTATTGTTAAGGTAAAAAAAAGTAAAGGGTAAAAGTTAAAAGAAATTAGCAGAAGAAAAAAAATTTAATTGAAAAAAATTATATTAACTGCAAGACTAAAGAGTTATGGGGAGAAAGCCATGAGTTCCATGCTTTGCTTTCTCCTCCTCTGGAATTCCACTGTTCTCCTTGGTAAATGAACTTGGTCTTGGCTGGATTTCTTGTTGTTCTTCTGGGGGAGGGGCCTGTTATAGTGATTCTCAAGTGTCTTTGCCAGAGGCAGAATTGCACCGTCCTTACCAGGGGCCAGGCTACATAATCCACTTGGGTTTGCTTTCAGGAGGTTTTGTTCCCTGAATGCTTTCTATAGAGTTCCAGAGGATGGGAATGATAATGGCAGCCTCCCAATCTCTGGCCTGGAGGAGCCAAGAGCTTGGGGCCCCACTCCTCAGTGCGCCCTCAGAGAAAAGCACTCAATCACTCCCGTCTCTCTGGCTTCTGGCTGTGCTCCGAGCTCACCCAGCCTGTGACTGGTTCAAGGTAACCCCGAGTTAAGAGCTCACTCCTTGGCTCTGTCTCTGTAGCCGGCTTTCCTGCTCTAATACCTGCGAGCTCTGTGACACTCAGATACCCCTGATCCTTCTGTGACCCTGCGGGACCTGAGACCACGCTGGACCCGCATGGGCTTCACCCCGGTTTAGCCTCTGGAGTGCTGTCCTTCAGTGGAGCAGACTTTTAAAAGTTCTGATTTAGTGCTCCGTTGTTCAGCCGCTTGCCACGAGCTGGCCCCTCCCCCAGAAGTCTATCTTCCCGTCACTTTGGATTCACTTCTCCGCCAGTCCTACCTTTCAGAAAGTGGTTGATTTTCTGTTTCTAGAATTGCTGCTCTTCTTCTCTTCAAACTGCTGTTGGATTTGTAGCTGTTTGCAAAGGTTTGATAAGCTATCTAGCTGATCTGCTGCTACCTGATGTAGTCTCAGCCTGCTACTTCTCTGCCATCTTGACTCCTTTTGGATCTTGGTTTTTTTATCCAGTCTGACAATCTCTTTTATTAGTGCACTTAAAGATTATTGATATAATTAGATTATTGATATAACTGGATTAATATCTGTCATATTGATTCAAAGTGGTTATTTATATAATTGGATTAATATCTATCACATTCATTACTGTTCCCTATTTGTTGCCTTTTCTTTATTCCTATTTTTGTCTTCCACTCTTTTTTTTTTTAGAGCAGTTTTCATTTCACAGCAAAACTGTGTGGAAAGTACAAGGAGTTCCCACATACCCCTGTCCCCACACATGCATTATCCCCATTGTCAACATCCATCACCAGAAGAGTACATTGGTTATAACTGATAAACATATATTGGCACGCCATTTCACCTAGAGTCTATAGTTTACAGCATGGTTCACTTTTGGTGTCATCCATTCTATGGGTTTTAACAAATGTACAGTGGCATGTTTCTACCATTGTAGCATTCAACAGAATAGTTTTACTGCCCTAAAAACCCCTGTGGTCCACCTTTTCATTTCTCCTTCCCACAGACTCCTGGCAACCATTGATCTTTTTACTATTTCCATAGTCTTGTCTTCTCTAGAATGCTGTGTAGTTGAAAGGCTTCTTTCACTTAGTCATGTGCATATAAATTTTCTCCATGTCTTCTCTTTTTCTGTATTTTGTGGTTTTAACTGTGGATTATATATGAATCCATTTTATCTCCTTTCTTAGCTTATTAGATATACTTCTTAAAATTTTTTTAGTAGTTGTCTTAGTGTTTGCAATATACATTTATAACAAATTCAAGTCCAATTTGAAATAATACTTTACCACTTCATAATAGCACCCTGTAATAGCAAAATAATATTTTATTTCACTTATTCCTTTTCTGATGCTCTTCCTTTCTTTGTTTAGATCCAAATTTCTGTCCTATATAGTTTTCCTTTTTTCTAAAGATTTTCTCTTAACATTTTTTTCAAGGTAGGTCTGCTGGCAACAAATTCCCTCAATTTTTGTTTGTCCAAGAAAGGCTTTCTCCTTCACTTCTCCTTCCAGAATCATAGGTGATTTTTCTCTGATATTTACTGTGGGAACCTGATTTAACTACTGGAGATAAATCCTACAATATATAGGGCCCCTCTATGACTGGGTCCCTGGGAGTTTTTAATTCTCAGAATTGTCTACACTGAGCATTCAGCAATTCTGCAATTACAGTTTAGGTTCTCCATCACTGTTAATGGTTACCAAGGTGGTTTTCACTTGTGAGTCTCTCTGCTCTGGTAGCTGCATTCACTTTTTCCAGAGCAAGAGGTCTGGGAAAGAAGGAGAGAGAGAGAGAGAAAGGGAAGGATAGAGAGAAGACACAATCCTTTATAACTTTATTTATTTCAGAAATGACACACCATCATTTCTATTATATGCTTTAGTCACACAGGGGAACTCTGGAAGAGATGGAAGAAGACTAGACAAAGTTCTAAGAGGCAGATATCACTGAGGATCATCTCAGAAGCTGGCTATCACAAACACTATACAATTATTGGGCTAGGAAGGACTGTGAAGGTCAACTATAAGAAAGCTGACTTGTCCCAGCACCTCAATTGCCACATTTTTGGCAGCAGTTGAAAATGTGGGTTGAGGATGAATGTTATCTTCTACTTCTTCATTTTACTGAGAAAGAAATAGGGATGCTTCACAGTTAAGTGACTCATCCATCTACAGTCACATGGAAGGAAGGACAACTCAGGCTCTGATCACCATTCTTATTCCATTGATCTGCCAATAAGATAAAGTGATCTCATAATGTTTTCACATCATGATCAATGTAATGATTTCCATATTGCACAGAGAATCCAAACCAAGGTAAAGGAAAATGGATTGAGTCACCCTTGAAACCAAGTCAATGTTTCAGCTTCTTCTCTCAGTCTACCATCCTTGCTGAGACTGGATAGCATATCTTAGTTATAACAAATAAGTAGCAATTTAAACTTTAAACATGATTTCTACTCTTAGCTTTGAGAGGGACACATCTAAAGAGAAACTCAAAGAATGTCAGGAGGGACATAAAAACATTTGCTTCCTAATAGACAAGTTTGTGATGTTTCAAATGCTTTCAGTTTGTAACAAGTTAAAAATAAATGTGTCCATCTGTTTGTTTGTTTTTTTTTTGTTTTATTTTTTTTTATTTTTTTTATTTTTTTAATCAGTCTTTTTTGAAGTATGATTTCCTTGCTTTAGGAAGAAAAAAAAACAATGAGTGCTTTGTGAAAATATATAAATTAGAAATGTCTAGGGATATAATTACTGGACCATTTTCTTTCAAATACAATAGTATGAAGTTAATAAAAAATAGTTATAGTTCCTCAAAAATTGCTTTTTTATATTAATGCTCTGCTTATTTTTAAAGACTTTTTTGTACATTTATGCCTAATTAAAACAACATATGAAACCTTGCTGGATGCTCTGGCAGAGCCATTTCTCCAAGCTGGACATTTCCATCCACCTCCTACTAATGGGGATGAAAGGCATCTAGAGTCAGTGTGCTTTTCTGATTTTAGTGTAGCCTGAAATTAACTTGAGGTAAAGAAAAATTGCAAAGGCCAAGGACAAGTGTAAGTAGCTCTGGCTGCAGAGAAGAGAAGATAGAGGGGTCTTAATTTTCAGAACAGTCATTGGGAGCAATTGCATGTCTTCTTGGGTTGTTTTGGAAAGCAGAGAAATGTCTTAGGATTCAAAGAAAATCCTGAATAATCTGTCAACAGAATCTTCACAGTCAGCTTTTCTTATTAAAATCAAGACTCCTCAAATCACATACCCTCCCCAATTTGGTGAGTGCTGTGAAGTGTGTAAACCTGTTGATTCACAGACCTGTACCCCTGGGGATAAAAATATATGTTTATCAAAAAATAAAAAATTAAAAAAAAAAATAAATAAATAAAATCAAGACTCCTGCCCTGTCACATACTCACAAGTTCACTCTCACTCTGATGTTTACCCCAAGTGGGCCTGAATTAGTTTTGTTCTTAGGTCCCGTTTATTGGGTTCCCTGACTGAAGTCATAACTCATGGCATTTTGTTGATTTGTGAGGTGCTGTCTAATTTGGACTAGATTCACTATTAGCATTTTTTAAAAATATAGTCCAAGAAGATATTGAAAGTCAAAACATAGTCTGGAAAACAGAAATCTCCTTTAAATGACTTACTGGAGCTTCATTTAACCAGATGATTTGTCAGTGAACAGTATAGGGTTAGTATCCTAGTGTGTTTGGGTCACTCTAAGGAAACACTACAGACTGGATCACAAACAAACTACAGTTTTGAAGGCTGAGAAGTTAATATCAGGGCAATGGCATGTCAAACTCTGTTGAGAGGCTTTTTTTCAGGATCACAGAAGGTGTCTTCTTGCTGTGTTCTCCACAAGGTAGAAGGGAGTTTCTTTCTTCAGGTGGAACACATACATTCAGACCACAGCACAAAAGATGTTTGAAGAAAAGATGTAGCAGAGGAACTGTGGGGGTGTGAGGTAAAATATCTACCTTTTGTCTATGGTGCATCATTTCTGTAGCATTGTGGTGCTTAAGTCAAAGGATGAGTGTCAAATTAGCATGCAAATACTGAAACTACATGACCTGTAAATCAGCAAGTATTTGCAGGAATTCTGTTTAATGCAGTGTTACATCAGGTATGCTTCAGTTTGAAACTCTTAATTAATGAGTGAAAACTCATTAGTTTTTAGTATGGTGTTACATGAAGGCAAGAATTGATGTTTCCTTGTAAAAAAAAAAAAAGTGTAACAAAATACAGATGAGTCAAATTTTGGCCAATTTGGCAATAACGTTTTTGAGTAAATGAACTTTAAGTTTTAATAGATGAATTGGACAATGTATTTTTTTGGTTGAAAAGCTGCTTCAAAATCACACAAAAGAAATGTACATATGTTGGTAGAAATAACCCAGGGAACCAACTAATACATAAAAGCCTTCCTACAACAGAAGATGGTTATGCTATAAATGGTTTAAGATGAGCTTTCCTTTGAGTGACTGTTCTGTTATCTGGTATTAAATAGTTTTTATTCAATAACTTAAGTTCTGTTCTCTATTACTGAATATTTATTGTGTTTTCACTTAGAGTAAACTTGATTTTTAAAAGAAAATGGTAAGCAGTCTTGTTGCTGTTAGTTTTCTTTTGTAAATAAATATTTACCCAAAGCATAAAATTTGTCTTTGAACTACAGAGGCTTTAAATGGGAGAAATGCTCCAAGTCACAGCTCATTTGTGCATGTGGATGCCCACTCAAATGTCTTTATAACACATATGTATTGTAATAGTCATTTAAATAAATAAATAAAATATATCAATGCAATATTACATACAAACACATGCACATGTAATAAATGTATACTTATTCTGTCCAAGTGTTTTAGGATATCTTTTAACATTCTGAGTTTACTAAGATTGTCTGTTTTTAGACCAATGAAAGCCATAGGCATTTTTGAGATGGAATTTGATTTATCTGGCATTCATGATGTTTTTTTCTGTAATGAATTAAATATGACTATTTATGTGAAAACCGAAAAAAGATAATGGAGTATTATACACAAGACTTTTTATAATTAAGACACTATTACTCAAATGTCTATTAAATCTACATAATTAAAATAATTACCAATTGCTGTAAAGTAACATAGTCCATGTTAAAAATCTTGCTTTTCTTTTAACTCAGCAAGTAATTTCTAGAAAATTATCCCAAGTATTTGCAAAGTAATGTTGTTTATCAAAACCCTGATTATGGAAGCAAAAATTGGAAATGACATCGATGTCTGGAAATAGGGGATAAGTTAGATATTATGTTGTAAGAGACAACGTTCATACTACCATATTAAGCAAAAAAAAAAAAAAAAAAGCAGGTGACATATGTGTTTTTTGACCAATTTGATTGTATTGTTTTAAATTTCTAGAACAGATAAGTTAAATGTTCATATAGTTCCTAAGTGTAAAGAATTATACATGTTATGTCCATACGTATATATGTATATATACACATGTACGCATATACACATGTATATGCATACATGTATAGATATATATCATACACCTATGTTTTATGCATGTACATGATATATACATACTTAAAAGTGATACGAATTTTTCAATGTTATAAATCATCCTCAACAAAAATGCAAATGTGGGAAATACCATGAAATTTTATGAATACTTCTGGAAATGATTTAGAACACAGAGAAAAGGAAGAAAGTGAGTGGTTGTCATCATTTGGAAATAGCACTTTGTTATCTGAAAATTTATTATGTTCATGCTTTCTGAGGGAAAATTAATTTGTCTTTATTACTTACTCATTTATTTTGTCTGAGTACTTTCACTGATTAAAACCTCCCTGCACCCTAAATTCTACTTGGTCTCAGATGTTGTCAGTGGCACAACCCACAAACCTTCACGACCTTTGTATGTTGTCATTCTTTGTTTTAAGAATATAAGACAAGAAATGTAGAGAAACATTTGTGTGGGCCTGAATTGTGTTAATCTCAAGGCGGAAGGAACATGTTGTGGCGTGTGTTCGTTAGTCTTGCTTTGTTCGTGGTATTTGGGACCTCTAAATTGTGATCTCTCTTGCTCAAGTAAAAGGGTAATACTGTTTATATATAATATTTTGTCCCATTAGCTACATGAGAAATTTAAAAAGTCTTTTTCTATATTTCTTTGTATCATTTCCCACTCTTTTCTTAAAATGTATTTCTATCTTTGAATCAGTGTGCTTTGTAGACAGCATACAGTTGGATCATTTTTTAAAAATCTAGTCTGACAAACTCTGACTTTTGATTAGAGTAGGTAATCCATTCACATTTAATCCTATCATTTATGTGATTGGGTTTACTTCTACCATTTTATTTTTTGTTTTCTGTCTCATATCTTTTTGTTCATCTGTTTCTCTTTTACTGCTTTGTATTAAGTGATATTTTCTAATACAACATTTTAGTTTCACTAAGTTGTATTTTCATTATATTTTTGGAGATTTTTAAGTGGTCACTCTATAGGTTTTATTTTATATTATCTTAGTTTATTAGAGTTAGCTTCAGATTTACATTTGTGTTAATTGCAGTTATATATGGAAACAGAATTTCCATTTGTTTTTAAGATAAAAAATATAAAAAGATAATTTCTCTTTATTGATAATCTCTACTTGATAAGTCATTATTCTGACACCTTCCCTTAGTTCTCTAAGCATGGTTTCCTTTCATTCTTTCAAGTTATTATAACAGGTACTTTGAAGAATTTTGTCTGCTGCATTCAACGTCTTGGACCCTCTTTTTTTTTTTTAATCTTTTATTTCTTTTCAGCATAACAGTATTCATTGTTTTTACACCACACCCAGTGCTCCATGCAATCCGTGCCCTCTCTAATACCCACCACCTGGTTCCCCCAACCTCCCACCCCATGCCCCTTCAAAACCCTCAGATAATTTTTTAGAGTCCATAGTCTCTCACCCTCAGATAATTTTTTAGAGTCCATAGTCTCTCATGGTTCACCTCCCCTTCCAATTTTTCTCAACTCTCTTCTCCTCTCCATCTCCCCTTGTCCTCCATGCTATTTGTTATGATCCACAAATAAGTGAAAATGTGTGATAATTGGCTTTCTCTGCTTGACTAATTTCACTCAGCATAATCTCTTCCAGTCCCATCCATGTTGCTACAAAAGTTGGGTATTCATCCTTTCTGATGGAGGCATAATACTCCATAGTGTATATGGACCACATCTTCCTTATCCATTTGTCCTTTGAAGGGAATCTTGGTTCTTTCCACAGTTTGGTGACCGTGGACATTGCTGCTAAAAACATTGGGGTACAGATGGCCCTTCTTTTCACGACATCTGTATCTTTGGGGTAAATACCCAGTAGTGCAATGGCAGGGTCACAGTTATTTTAATTTTTAATTTTTAATTTCTTGAGGAATCTCCACACTGTTTTCCAAAGTAGCTGCACCAACTTGCATTCCCACCAACAGTGTAAGAGGGTTCCCCTTTCTCCACATCCTCTCCAACACATGTTATTTCCTGTCTTGCTAATTTTGGCCATTCTAACTGGTGGTATCTCAATGTGGTTTTAATTTGAATCTCCCTGATAGCTAGTGATGATGAGCATATTTTCATGTGTCTGATAGCCATTTGTATGTATTCATTGGAGAAGTGTCTGTTCATATCTTCTGCCCATTTTTTGACATGATTGTCTGTTTTCTGTGTGTTGAGTTTGAGGAGTTCTTTATAGATTCTGGATATCAACCTTTTGTCTGTACTGTCATTTGCCAATATCTTCTCCCATTACGTGGGTTTCCTCTTTGTTTTCTTGACAGTTTCCTTTGCTGTGCAGAAGCTTTTGATCTTGATGAAGTCCCAAAAGTTCATTTTCGCATTTGTTTCCTTTGCATTTGGAGACCTATCTTGAAAGAAGTTGTTGTGGCTGATATCGAAGAGGTTATTGCCTATGTTCTCCTCTAGGATTCTGATGGATTCCTGTCTCACATTGAGGTTTTTTTTTTTTATCCATTTTGAGTTTATCTTTGTGTATGGTGTAAGAGAATGGTCGAGTTTCATTCTTCTACATATAGCTGTCCAGTTTTCCCAGCACCATTTATTGAATAGACTGTCTTTTTTTCTCTGTATATTTTTTCCTGTTTTGTCGAAGATTATTTGCCCATAAAGTTGAGAGTCCATATCTGGACTCTCTACTCTGTTCCACTGGTCTATGTGTCTGTTTTTATGCCAGTACCATGCTGTCTTAGTGATCACAGCTTTGAGTAAAGCTTGAAGTCAGGTAACGTGATGCCCCCAGTTTTATTTTTGTTTTTCAACATTTCCTTAGCGATTCGGGGTCTTTTCTGATTCCTTACAAATTTTAGGATTATTTGCTCATCTTGGACCCTCTTAAAGGCAATTTTTATTGCTCACCATTTTCATGTATAAGGGTCACGCCATCCTGTTTATTTGCATGTCTCTCTCTCTTTTTTTTTTCCTGAAAAGTGAACAGTTTAAGTTATATATTGTTTCAACCCTGGGTTCCAATTAGTGCCCTCTTTTCCTTTCCAGAAGCTTGTTCATCTTGCTGGTTTTGGCTAGTTTATTTATGTAGTGTTTGCTTGGACTAATACTTGAAATCTCCTTCTTCCAAAGTGAGCTGCCTGTGAGGTCACTGCTCAGTACTCCCCCTCCCTTGTTTTTGCTTTTAAGTCTGGCTTCCTAGAAGTTACCACTGGCTCAACATAGATTAATGTTCATTCAGTCATTGGTCAGAGTCTGTGCCCTTCCAACTGCCCACCCCACATTTAACCAGAGACTAATAGTTCTCAGGTGCCCAATCTGGTTGCTCCTGAATGGATGCACTCTCATGCATGTGCATAATCTTTGGAACCACGGGTTGGATGTGATCTTAGTAGGGGCCATTAAAAAGCAAGCAAGCAAGCAAACAAACAAACAAAAACAAACCTGTCTTTTTCCTGTTCCCTCACTGGTCAGCTGTTTTATTTGTTGCAGCTAGTTTTACTGAGCTATTAGCTATTTGATCACTAAGATCTCCATTATTTTCAATAATGCCTTAAGACAAGTTTCTCCAGGTCTTGTTCCCAATAAAATTATCCCCTTAACAGAACTGTGAACTATGAATATTTCCATCTTGCCTGTATCCATGGGCAGAACCTCTGGTGTATTACTGCATCATAACTAAATATAGAGGTGGTGGACCACGTCTTCCAGAATGACACCTTCATCTTAGAAGTGGTATTTGGGAGGGGGAGGGCCAAGTATAGCCAATAATATTCTCAACTTGCTCCTCCCAAGTGGAACCTAGACCACAGTAGAAGAAACTAAGGAAGGGCAGTGATGAAAGCCCCAGTATTCTTGGTCTACAAATCTTTGGATAGATTCTCCATCAGAGGAGTGGGAGTTGGTTGCAATAAGGGAACCCCAGTCTTCTTGGCTTCACCCTCTTAGAATAGAGGGAAGGAGAGGTCCTGGCAGCCCCTGTTGGGGTGAAATCATAGCCCTATAACTAGAAGCTGGGCAAGGATAAAAGGAGTCTCCCTCCTCTCGGTCACACCCACCAGGAGTGGAGCTTCAGTAACACAGATGGGGTTGAGGTGTCTGATGGAAACAAGTCCTGACTCAAACACCATAGATGCCCCATCTTCTTTCCAAGGTTTACTGTATTTTATTAAATGAATTCTTCCAATTTGGTGTATGGATTTAGGTCAATTTCCAGAGACTTTAGATAATTATAATATATAATTTTTACAAGTTAAATAGTTTCACTCTGGGGAAAATCAGTAGAAGTCCTCATACAGTCATTCCGGAAGCTCTAATTACATTCTTTTTTTCTCATATAATAGTTATCTCAGGTTCATTTTGTACAGTTCTTTTTTTTTTTAAGATTTTATTTACTTATTTGACAGAGAGAGATCACAAGTAGTCAGAGAGGCAGGCAGAGAGAGAGGAGGAAGCAGGCTCCCCGCCGAGCAGAGAGTCCGATGCAGGGCTCGATCCCAGGACCCTGGGATCATGACCTGAGTCGAAGGCAGAGGCTTAACCCACTGAGCCACCCAGGTGCCCCGATTTTGTACAGTTCTTATACAAGACTGGCACTCATTTTCCAAAGGTATGTTCTTTTCTTAAAAATTTTACTTTATTTTTTTAGTGTTAATGAGAAATGTATCTAAAGATCATAGTTTGGTTGATAGGTTTGCTTATTTTTCTTGGGCATATCATTATGTCTATTTCTTTTTAGTTTATACAACTAGGATTTTTTTTAAAGATAAAACATATCATGAGGTCACATTGTAAAGTTTTCTTCAGGACAAGATCCCTAGGAATAAACCTAGGGTTTTTCGTGCAATTGTAAATGGGATCAATTCCCTGATTTCTCTTTCTTCTGCCTCATTGTTAGTATATAGAATGCAACTGATTTCTGTTCATTGATTTTATATCCAGCAGCTTTGTTGAAATCTTATATCAGATCTAGAAATTTTGGGTTGGAGTCTTTGGGCTTTTAACATAGAGTATCTTGTTGTCTGCGAAGAGTAAGACTTTGATATCTTCACCAATTTGGATGCCTTTTATTTCTTTTTGTATCTCATTGCTGAGGCTAGGACTTCCAGTACTATACTGAGCTCTAGGAAGCAAACTGAGGGTTGCTGGAGGGGATGTGGTGTATTAAGGAGGGCACTTGATGTAATGAGGACTGGGTATTACATGTAACTGATGAATCACTAAATTTTATCTCTAAAACTAATAAAAAAGAAGGTATGGTCCATATACACTATGGAGTATTATGCCTCCATCAGAAAGGATGAATACCCAACTTTTGTATCAACACGGATGGGACCAGAAGAGATTATGCTCAGTGAAATAAGTCAAACGGAGAGAGTCATTATCATATGGTTTCACTTATTTGTGGCGCATAAGGAATAACACGGAGGACATGGGAGGATGGAGAGGAGAAGTGAGTTGGGGGAAATTGGAGGGAGAGATGAACCATGAGAGACTGTGGACTCTGAGAAACAAACTGAGGGTTTTGGAGGGGCGGGGAGTAGGAGTTTGGTGAAACTTGTGGTGGGTATTACGGAAGGTACGTGTTACATGGAGCACTGGGTGTGGTGCATAAACAATGAATTCTGGAATACTGAAAAGAAATAAAATAATAAAACTTATTAAAAGAAACTTTATAAAAATACCAGAAGTGGAAATTGATATTAAGTTGTTTGACTAAATTTATATGAGATCATTAATTATTACAACAAGATCCTAATAGAAAGTGTTCCAGCAAGAAAGCCAAACATGTTTCTGGCAGCCTTGGTTTGTTCTGTACATTTAGGCATGTTTCATTCTTTTTTGAAATTATTTCCCATTCAATTCTACTTATTCTGGAAATGGATTTCCCACCACTCTATTATGTCCCTTCTTTCTCCCCCTCTGTGTTCTGTCAAGTTCCTGGGTATTGTAAAGTTCCTGAGTGTCCTCCAAACTGGGGATTCCCTTTGTCATTTGACCTTTCAGCTGGTCTAGCAGGTGACCTTCAGGGAGAGACTGCTAGTATCATTTGGAACACCAGCTCTTTGGCTCTGTTACTGAAGGTGAAGCAGAAAAATCAAGAAACAAAGCTCAAGTCATTTTCCCAAAAAGACCCCTTGGGTTTCTGAGCTATATCTGCCATGCAAAGAAGTATAAAAGAGTTCTAGAGTGCTGGAGCTATCCCTTGGAGGGCTCCTAGCTTGTGGGTCAGCTCTCCTCCTCAGAGGCCCCACCAGCAGGCACTGGTCATTTGTTGTGGGGCTTCATGGTGTCTTAAAGAATTTGTTTTCCTTTTTGAGACTAGATTTCTGTTTCTTTTTGAGGAGCTTTTCTTTCTCATCCTGTGATTGTTTCCATATAAAATAGGAGAAAATCCTCTTTGCATTTGGTTGTAGTTGATTTCACTGTGACATTTTGTTCATATATTTTTTTGAGTTTCATTATTTACTCATTTTTTATTGAAGTATATTTAGCATACAGTAAATTATACTTGGTCTTAGCCAGAAGGCAGAGAAGCGATCACATACAGTAAATTATAACTGTTTCAGGCGTACAATACAGTGATTCAACAATTCTGTACATCATTCAGTCCTCATCGTGATAAGTGTATTCTTAATGTCACTCATCCCCCACCCTCCCTCTGGCAACCACTAGTTTATTCTCAATATTTAAAAGTCTAGGGTTTTTTTGTTTGTGCCTTTTTTATTTGTTTTTTCTTTCTTTCTTTTTTTTTTTTTTTTTTTTTTTAAGATTCAAAACAAACAAGTACCCCTGGGGATATTTGTTTGTTTTGAATCTTAAGTTCCCCAATGAATGAAATAATATGGCAATTGGTCTTTCTTTTATTCTCTTTCATTTCACTTACCATTGTACCCTCTAGATCCATCCACGTTGTTGCAAATGACAAGATTTCTTCTCTTTTCATGGCTCAGTAATATTCTATTTGTATATATTACATATTTTATTATATATTATTTATATATTATATGTTATTCCATTATATATATCATATCATTCATTTATTGATGAACAATTGAGTGTCTTTCATATCTTAGTTATTATAATTGATGCTACAATGAGCAAAGGGGTGCAAATATTTTTTGAATTAGTATTTTATTTTTCTTTTGTTAAATACCCAGCAGTGCGATTGCTGGGTCATAGGGTAGCTCCATTTTTAACTTTTTGAAGAACCTCCATACTTTTCCCACAGTGGCTATACAAGTTTGCATTCCTACCACCAGTGCATGGGGGTTATCCTTGACAACCTTTGTTGTTTCTTATGTTTTTGATTTTAGCCATTCTAACAGATGTGAGGTGATACCTTATTGTGGTTTTTATTTCATTTTCCTGATGATTAGTGATATTCAGTATCATTTTTACATGACTGTTGTCCATTTGCATGTCTTCTTTGAAAAAATGTCTATTCGGGTCCTTGGCTCATTTTTAAAAATCATTGTGGGATCTTTTAATCCATCTGCCAACACTAGCCATCTCCTCTGCTGGCTGAAGAAGACCAATTCTGAAATATCCTCCGTCTTCAGTGTCTGCACAAGAACGGGAAATGAGTGTTACTGGCCCCAGAAGGCCATATGTTTCCCTATCCTCTAAATTTTCCCTTAACTTTGGCTTTGGTTTTCAACAAACCTTAGCTGGTAGCCAAGAAAAATACTTTTAAGAACACCCCTTCAAAACTGAAAGGGACACGAATCATAAATTTAAAAATAATTATAATGAAGCAGGGAGTCTAATCTCATGCTCCCTTTCCCCCCGTCACCTATATAGGGGACTTGGGAGCAGAAGATGGCTGTTTATTTCCCTGAATGCCCTGCATACATCAAACCTATGTGCTGCCCTCCACCTTCACCAGAAGCACATTGGGCATCGTGTATGTTTCAGCGAAGGAAAAACCCTGGCTTTGACTTGAGGCCTCTTACTCAAACCTGAGAGGAAAATCTGTGTGTGAGTCTTGGTTCCCCAAAGGAGAGAAAGTGAGAAGGCACTTCCTATCCATTAAAGTATCCAAAACATTGCCGAGGGAAAGTTAAGCCAGTCCAGATGCTAAGCACGTTAAGTCTAAAGACGCTCAGAAACTCCACAGACTGTCAAAAAAAAGTTAGGGTAGTACTTCATCTAGGTTGTTTCCAGTTGGTTCTAGGAGCAAGCATCTAACTTGCTTGTCGAGATCAAGAGCTAATCTCAGCCCAAGGAGGTTGACCCTTTCTCCTTATCCTCCTTATTCACATGAGGAACATTCTGGAAAAGACATGGTGGGAGTCAGAGAGGACAAGAATGCCTCCTTCAGAAAGGAACGTATCTTAGTCAGAGGAAGCAGTCCACCATCTTGGGATACAGTGATTCTTCAGAGTTTCACATGTTATCTTCGAAGGCAGGGTTTTGAGGAGAAAAAGCTAACAAAGCAATAAATTGATACAAATAAGCATCTGTTATTTTAGTAAAACTAAATATTTTAAATACAAACAAATGCTTAGATAATACATAGGCACTTCTTATGCCGTCAGTATAATAAATAAGTAGGATATTGAAACCTTGACCAATACATTGACAAGGACCACAATACACAGCTTTTGCTTTTTATGCTTAGCTGTGGAACTGTCCTGCAAGTCCTACAATTGTGCAGCAAGAGAAAAAAACCCTGAAATATGCTGGAGGCTTGTTGAAAACATATGTGGGCATGCAAGCAGACAGTGAGATGCTGTCTAACAAATACAGTGTTTTGAATCGTGCGAGCACTTATAGGTATATAACTGTCTCCTCCAAGGGGATTTCATATCACAAAATATAATGTAAAGTAATGCTAAGTTAATTTAAAAAAATAAAATTTCACATAATGTCTATAGTAAGAAATCTGGGTAGTTCATTATTCATCTTGTTTGCAGTAAGATTCATAGCCTTACCAAGAAATACCCTCCTTTTGTGATATTATTTTGCTTACTTTTCAGGGGACTGTCAGTTAAAGTCTTAATTTTCAGTTTTTATTTTGATGAGATGGATGTTCAGATTGTTTTCTCCTTTCTAAAAAAGTTAAACCTCGCACCTTCTCGGCAGGAGTGAGTTTTTTTTTCCTTTTCTTTGTACAGTAGGTAGTGTCTGAGCAGTGATGACTGAATGCATGAGGTGTGCCGCAGAGACAATTATAAGAATATGTAGTGGAATCCCTGTGGCAATAAAAGGTATCTGCTTTCCCTGTAGCATGCTGCCTTCTGATTCCTCTTAATTAGTTTCTCATCAGAAGAAATGACGACTTAGGATTTCTGCCTTAATTGAATTGGTGCTTCAGTGGACGGTATCATGTTCAAAGACTGAAAGATTAGATATTCATTTTTGCCTGGTTTTTAAGTGGAGCTTTCTGAGCTTTTTCTGTTTGGTATTCACTACAGTTGAG
Source organism: Mustela nigripes (assembly GCF_022355385.1). Lineage (NCBI taxonomy): Eukaryota > Metazoa > Chordata > Mammalia > Carnivora > Mustelidae > Mustela > Mustela nigripes. The sequence goes on along the minus strand of NC_081563.1, from coordinate 93,884,243 downwards.
TGGATTTTGGGGGGAAAATCTGTATTGTATTTGTGTAAAATTACAAAATATCAGTGGTCTAGATCTGATGTTATACTCATATGTTTTCCCTAATTTTCTTTTTATTACCCTTTGCATAATTGCAAGGCAATACAGCCTTCCAATTACAGGGACCACTGACAAACATAAACAGCAACTCAGCACCAGCGGGCACACATTTCCTGCAGAGCAGGCCAGTGCGCCATTCCTCAAAAATGCACCCACAACTTATTCACAATTAGAGATGCCACAGGAACAGGGAAACAGATGCTGAGGAAGAAACAGTGGTGGCTGAACCTACTGGCCAATCTGTGAAAGCCAGCCCATGTGGCAAAAATAAGAAAGCAAAACGTATTCATGGTTGAATCTATTGGCCACGTTGCTAAGGTCAAAAATCTAACCATCTTGGGCCAGATTCAATAAAAATCTGTCTGACTTTTATGCCAAGCCATGAAGGCCTGGAAAAATCAATTTTCTGGAACTTTTAAAGTCTTCCATAGTTGAGGCAAAGTCAGCATTCCTCCCCATTCTTACTCAGAGCAGGCTTGGGAGGCACTCTGGAGGCTTGGGTCAATGGTGGGTCTTGGCTGCTTTGAGCAGGTTCTAGCAGAAACATGCAGGAAAGAAAAAGAGTGAAGCATGTGCATGTGGGCCATTGTAGGATTCCATTTCCAAGTCCAGCACTATCAGGTGTCATTCATTTATTTTTTTCATTTATTCATCAAATATTTTTGGAGGCTCCAACTCTGTGCCCAGTGCTGTGCTACATGCTGGGAAAATCAAGACGGAAACACAGGCTGCCTTCTCTGTATGAGACCACAACTAAACAGATTATGGCAGCACGATATCATAGAGAGTTCTTGAAGGCTGTCGGGGATCTCATGGAAGTATTTGGAGGCATCTAATTAAGTCTGTAAGAGTTAGAGGGTCTGTCTGGGAATGCTTCTCCCAGGAGGTAACGAGTGAGATCAACCTTGAGGTTTGGATATAGAACAATAGCAAGGGGAAAGACCATCACATTTGACTGAGAGCCTCTGGGTCAATGGGAAAGAGGGGTGTGTGTGTGTGTGTGTGTGTATGCATGCGTGCGCATGCCTGTGCACACACATGTCTATGTGAGAGAGAAAGAAGGAGATAGATACAAGAAAGAGAGAGATGAGAGAGAGAAGCAGAGTGATGATGGGCATTAGTTCTCAGTCCTGTGTAGTAAGTGGGGAGGAGGCAGATGTATTGGGGCTGAAAACCCAAAGTCAGCACCATTTTTAAGCAGGAGAGGTGCCTTCTTTCCTTACATTTTAAAAAGAACCTGGAAGTGTATAGAAAAAGGAACAAAGGGAACAAAGAAGAAACCAGATGCAGGAGATGGCTTAGGGTACCACCGCAGTAATCACAGTAAAAAGTGATTTGGGGTGGATGCACTGAAACCTTTAGGGCCGTAGACCCATGAGCTTAGTGCTTGAGTGGTTGGGTGAAGGGATGGTGGCACGCAGGACAATGTCCCACTCTTGCTGATCAAACAAGGGACAGGACCATGCATCTTGGTGGAAATATGGAGGGACAGGAATCTGTGGAGGGCAAGGTAATAAACTAGGATATGTGTTTGTGTTAGGAGAGTTGGGGGGCAGCTTGAACCGAATTCTGCACTGAGGATAAAATGGGGCAGGGTCATTAGTCTGTAGGTGATGTTTGTAATCTCGAGTGTAAATGAGGGAAACAGACTGAAGAGAAAATTAGAGTAAAAAGAAACAAAGATTGGTGACAAGAAAAAGGTGCCAGGAGACATCAAGCTGGACAAGCTCAGTGAGTGTGACCTCTTGAATCTTCCTGTTACTCAGGGAGAAGCCTCCAGTGGGTTGCGTCCTACCGGTCAAGGGAAGTCTTAAGTGGGGGTTTATTAACCTTATACATCTCCAAATTTATTGCTCTGTAACTCTAGCATAACTACCACTTAGGATGCAAAAATTGCCTCCTCTCTGTGTTCCTTGAATCAGTCTCCAAGCATCATTTCTCACTCTGATATCTGTCACCTGGCTACATGGTCCACTGGGGGAAGAAAATGGCTTGTAAGACCATGCAAAGTGGATTGGGGTTTGTTATCTTGCTGGAGATTTCTCCCCCTCCTCTCATTTTGCCACATTGAATCTGAAGGTGGGGGAAAAATACACCTAGAGTAAACTGATGATATGACATCCAGGAGGTGATCTCTATGTGTTCCTTGATTGTAATAGGATATGACTTAGCCTTACTAGTGTTGATGCTACCAGTACCCCATCCACAATACCTTGACACATGCTCCTTCTGCATCATTGCTGGCTTCTTACTTCAAGCACTGTAAATCTGCCTGAGAGATTTTTCTGGCCCACAGCTTCTTAGCCAATGCTTGGAGCAGGCCAGAAAGGCTGGAAAGTTCATGTCTGTCTGCCAGGAGCAGCCCTCATATAGTACCTAATGGGAACTGGTGGATTTGCCAATGTGACTGATGGCTTTGGCAATACCGGGGCACATTTGATACAGTCTCCCAGAGGTCTTCAGCAGGATTAATGTAGAAACAGGATGGATCCACACCCTTTGTTTGCTACCTTCCCTTCCCTGTTTCATTTCCATACTGCTTCACGAGTGGTTTCAGGGATCTCTTCCAGATTAAGTACTGGCATTCATATCATTGCCTCAGGGTCCACCGGTGGGGGCATCCAACCTAACTGCAAACCAAATTCGAACTCACTCAAAAAATCCAAATGCACTTGTTCTGTTAACATTGAGGACCAAAGAAAGAAACTAGGACCACTCCAGGTATAGTAGGAATGATTTTTTTTAGGCCCCAAATCCAGGTATGAAGAAAAAAGGGAACTTTATTTTTCTATTACTAAGTTTAACTTTTGTCTGGTGCCTCATTTCATCAAGTAACAAGAGCTTAATCTCAACTAACTGTGGGTAATCTCCATTGATTCAGTCCTCTCATCTCCCATTCTGCCTCTCTCGCTGGGATTGTGTTTAAATTCTAAGGCACTTACATGGTGTTTATTACCAGGAGTATTAGGTGAGGACCTGGCCAACGGCAAACACCTGTCCACGGCAGTTGCTGAGCAACAGTGCCTATTCGCACCTTCACTCATCAGCATCCCTTCCAGCAGCACCCAGCAATATGCCTACTGCCCCACGATCACGTCAGTCCTCCTGCATGAGTCTAGCTTTGCTCTATCTTCCTGCTTTTAAGGCCTCTTGCACTTCATCTCCATCAGTTCCACCTGCCTGTCTTCAACCACACGGAGAAGTGACTGGCTTTTAATAGAACCACTGGGGTGCTTGGAGGCTCTGTGAGGACTCTCACTACCTCATCTATCCAAATACCATTGGAAGCCTTTTTAAATTCTGCTGATTCTGTATCATGCCAAAGGAGTCAGAGGAACTCTGCATCTTGTCCCCTATTCAGGCCCTCACTTGGGAAGCAAAACACAGACACAGCAACTCTGTGTTCTTCTGCCTTTCTTGACTTCTTCCCTGCCACCAGCAAGTTCTCCACTTGGAGCAACCCTAAACCACTAATAGTTGGGAGTTGGGGGTAAACTCCCCAGCTTCTGTGAAGCCTCCTAGTGGGACAACAGAATTGTGTTCTTCTCATTCTGAGGTATGACCTGTCCTTGAGTGGGGTGCGGTTTGAAGTCCACCTGCCTATAGCAGCAGCACTCTAATTAACATGATTTTTTTTTAAAGATTTATGTATTTGAGGGAGAGTACACACATGCACAAGTGGGGGTTAGGGCAGAGGGAGAGAATCTTCAAGCAGATTCCCTATTGAGCACAGAGCCAGACTCAGGACTCAATCTCACTACCCACAAGATCATGACCTAAGCCAAAACTAAAAGTTGGATGCTTAACTGAACCATCAGGTGCCCCAAGATTAACATTCCCTTTATTAGCATGTTGTCCCTCCCTGTTGTTCTTTCCAATTCGCCAAGTACGAATAACGGATCACTTCTCAAATGAACTACCTATTCCCAAGTCCTCATTTCAGGGTGCTTTGGGGATTACCCAAAATTGGGTAATCTTGCACTTTTGGGTTTTGCAAACCCGTGGCACCAGCTCCCCATGCCCCCCCCATTTGCTATGTGCAATATGAATTCAGGTTGGTAACTATGGAGTGGTATGGTAAAAACAGATGTTGCCAATGCCAGATTAAACTATGCCTTTGCTTTAACAAAATGTTGCTAATGGTGACAACAAGATTGCTTACCAGAAGACCTGAAAGAACATTTGATTGGCATTGTAAAATATGCTCCCTAGTGGCAGGAAGGTAGGATGGCTTTGGGAGCTCAAGGAAACAGTGAGAATCTCAGTCAGTTAGTAACCCAGGAATGGTGGAGAGCAGAGGCAGAATAGAGGTGTGTGTGTGTGTGTGTGTGTGTGTGTGTGTGTGTGTGTAGAGGTATTTCATAGAGAAAATGCAGGACCATTTCAGACACAGAACTTAATCAAAACACACAAGTAGCCAAAGTGTGAGGTGCTTCAGTTCAGAAACCTGGTTGGTCTAACTCAGTGAGTGAGCCAGCCACAAAGACCAAGAATAATTGCAGAAACAATGATGGGCCATCAGCTTCCCATCTCTTATAACCATAATTTAAAAGGCAGGCAAGGAATGGGTAAGATCATGCCTGGAGAACCGGCCCAGAGCATCAACCCTCTCTGATCCATGAATGGAGATCATCCATTCTACTGACTGCCCTCCTGCCATGGTCCTTGCCTAGTTTTCCTTGAAGGTAGCAGAAGCACTTTGTTCTTTCTCATCTGGAAGGCTGGTGCAGGGAGAAGGAACCCAGGGCAGACCCCACCACAGTCGATGGAAAGGCTCCCTGCTGATGGAAAGCACTGAGGCCCTTGCCACCCAAGTGGGCTTACTCCAATTCATCACAGAAGTGCAAGGCCGGTAACTCACCATGAAGTCAGGAGAGCAGAGAAAATATTTGCCTAAAGATTAGCAGGGGAAATGCCTCTGGGCTTCCAACATGCTGAGCCTGACAAGATCTACGCTCTCAAAACCACAGGACAGAGACAGGAGAACACAGCTCAGGTGTGTGTGTGTGTGTGTGTGTGTGTGTGTGTGCGTGCGTGCGTGCACGCCTGTACATACATACATGTGTCCATGCATGCATGTGTGTGGTGATGACAGGTATCTTAGACACAAAGTCAGTTGTCCCAGAAGAGGCTCTTCCTTCCATTCTTGGTCACACAAGCACCTGAAAATGCCACACCGGCAGTGCCTCTAAGCACTGAAAATCTCGGCTTTGTTAGCAGCATGGGGTAGTCTTGCTGATGCAATGGAAATTCAGGGGGTGCTTAGCATTATGCCCCACAAAGAGAATTTCTACAGATTGAGCCATTGGTTGAACTCCTATTCTATTGGTTATATTGTCCCAGGGCCTCCTAGCATTTCTGAGAATTTGTAGAGCAGAACAGAACAATGATCTTCCACTCTTGGGACACCTTAAGGTGCACTTCCCAGTTACCCTGAAGAATATGAATTATTTGGGTGCCTGGGTGGCTCAATGAATTAAAGCCTCTGCTTTGGCTCAGGGTCCTGTGATCGAGCCCCGCATCGGACTCTCTGCTCAGCAGGGCATCTGCTTCCCCCTCTCTCTCTGCCTGCCTCTCTGCCTACTTGTGATCTCTGCCTGTCAGATGAATAAATAAAATCTTTTAAAAAAAGAATATGAATTGTCTTCTAAGAGTGCTGTTTTTAAGATTGAAAATGTAGGTAAATTTTTGCATTTTTTTATTGCTTTATTTTATTTTATTTTATTTAGCCCAATGCTTGAGTTCAAGGGCTTGAACTCAAGACCCTGAAATCAAGACCTGAGTTGAGATCAAGAAGAGTTGGATGCTTAACTGACTAAGCCACCCAGGTGTCCCACATATGTTTATTTTAGTATAGTAGAATATTTCAAATTTCTTGTCATGAAATAAGAGTTGCAGTGTGTTGTTCCGTGGCTTCATGTCTTTGACATCTGACCTTGAATCTTAGAATGTAAGCACCAAAGAAATTCAGAAGTGATCCTAAAATACTGTCCCATTCCATCCCATACCATCCCACCTCTTGGTTTGTGAACTAAAGGAAGACAACAGAACCACAATAACTTCTTCAAGTTTACAAGGTAAGGTGCAGATCCAGGCAAAGTGTCCCAGTTCTTGTTCTGGGTCCTCTATGTTGTCCCTTTTGTTACTCATACTAGAGTAATAGAAGAGATACAAGGTCAGATGATTCTATGATTTTATATATTCTGCTAATGTTTTATAAACATGTTCTCAGGTTTAAGTAAACTGAACATATTCTTATTCCTGGAGATGAGTTGACAAAAAGTATTTAAAGAGTAAGAGATTTCGAAGTGGATAACATCATTCAATGAACCACATCCCAGAGGCTGGCCCTGAAGATACTGATAACCAGGAAAACACAGAGGGAAACAGTAAGTAAGGGAAACAATTCACATACTTGATGAAAGACTGACAGGAGGGTTATTCTCAGTGGGGCTTGCTTTAGGTATGCATGCTTTATTAATTCAGAGAAGTTTAGTGAGAAGGTAGGAAAATGTAACTTTTTTCATAATTTATTTTGATATAGTTTCAATATATACAAAATATATAAAACTGTATGTTTTTTCCCCAAACATTTGACAATAAGTTGAAGACATGATTTTATGACACTTGTTGCTCCAGCTACTTAAGGGTACATGTCTTAAGAACCAGGGTTTTTCTCTATTTATAGTCCTATGATTAGAATAATTCACATTCAGATTTTGTCAGTTGTTCTAATAATTGGCAGTGATCCAATCAGGGATCATTCATGACTTTTGGTTATTGTGTCTTTTAGTTCCATTTAATCTGGAACTACACCCTAACCATTCTCTATCTTCCTGACTTGGAAGTTTTTAAAGAGTACTAGCCACTTATTGAGCAAAATGTCCCTCACTTTAGATTTGTCTGATGTTTCCTCAGGATTGGATTCAGGTATGCATTTCTAACAAAAATACCACATAAGGTAACATGTCCCAGTGCATCTTACCAGGAGACACATGAAGTTGGTTTGTTCCACTTTTGGGTGAAAATTATTCCATCATTTGGTTAAGGCAATTATTACTATTTTTTAAACGTGATGCTTGAATTAAATGTGTTATATGGTTTAGATTTGTTACTGCCTGTTGTCTGTCACCAGAAGAAACAGAGCCTTACTGCAACAGTGCCACCTGCTGAAAAAAGAGGAATGCTCTTCTTAGAATTCAAGTCCCCAGACATGGCTCGTATTTTGATGCTTTCCAAATGCTACTTAACTGAAAGTTAAGTCTAAACTTTCCAGGGATGGGGTTGGTTAAATAGTGAAGCTTGGGTTGAGGACTTTAGGGAGCATGTAGTGTGAAAAGGGAACCTTTGGAAGAGCAGGGCTGCATGGGTCCTTCTACCCCCAGAGAATACGTGAGACTGGAATTCCTACTTTAGAAATGGAAAGTCCCAGAGCTGTAGTCGGGTCCCACCTTACCAGGCAACATCTGGAAGCCTACTGGGCAGGTGTGGGTGGGCAGTGCCCCAGGGCATCTACCACCCAATGGTCCTGCCGGAGCTGCCTGGCTCATCACCTCACTTAGTGTCCTTTTGTCTCTATAATGTAGCTACTTAGGAACCTTAACTTGTTCCAGTATTTGCCTCATTGTTTGTCTGGAAATAATAAGGACTGTTTGTCTCGCTCTATAATTTGAGAGAAAGGCAGGCATTCCCCTCCCACCATGGAAAGGACTCAGGAATGATCTCTATCATCTTCCAATCATGCTGGTCACTGACTAAACTGTTTTCTTCAAAGAGTTTTTTTTTTTTTTTTAAATCTCTCTACTAATCAGAAATTTGAACCTGAAAATCATAGAAGATGAACAGGATGGTCCAGGTCTAATGTGTTCTGTTTAACTCCCTGTGTTTGCAATAGTCTTTGAAGTGAGGCAGGACTTAAGATCTACTGATGACCTTCAGGTTTGCACCAAGTAGTTTTTTCTTATTATTGATCATTTTTTGACTATCAAAAGTTCATAACCAGTCTGAAAGTGGAGGAGAGGAGGGAAAAGTGGGAGGTGGTTTTAATTTATAGTTAGATTTGGAAGTTTGGGTGTTAAAGCCCAGTCTTCATCAGTTATATCTGGTGGCAGATGGAGGGACCAGTGGACTGCTTAGACCACAGCTGGTACCCTAGGCTCTGCATTTTTAACTGAACAAACACAGACAGGAACTCATCACAGGAGAGTGAGGAAAATGAGAAGAAACTGAATGTCATGCTACACAGAACAGGATTGGGAATCTAGGAGGCCTTGGACTTGGAAAAGAGTTAAAATGAAAGGGACAGAGTGGCTGCACATGATTATGTTTGATATGGAGAGTGTTCTGAACTTAACTTTCTTTCACTCAAGCAGTAGAATTAATACTAGCAGATTAAAGTCTTACAGAGAGAGATTCTACCTTATTATGAGGAATAAAGCAAATTTCTAGCAGTTGAAAGTGTCTAAGAATGGTTTGAGATACTCTGGAGGGTGGAGTTGCAAGAAAGGTATGTGTGGCCAGATAATAGGATCTTAATGACCTTAAGAACCTGTAATCTAAAGGTGCATTTAAAGTTTGATCCATGGCTTGACCCAATCCACAGTCAACTTTTTAATCTTTAAATTTAAAATAATAAGTAAATAAAAGCAAATTGGTCAGATTCCTTCATCCAAAACCAAGCCTAAAGTCCTGCAGTTGACATTTGATTTGTGTGTCCTACAAATTATGTAATACACAGGAAAAACACATCTATAAACAAAATGGAAATCCTTACAGGAAGCCCTTTGTTAAAAGAATTTGGTACTGAGTAAATGCAATGCTCCTGCTAAATGGTTAAACTTAATTATTGTGCAATCAGGTTTAATTATTACTAGAAAAATTCTCTATCTTTATAAATTATTCAGAATTCATAAAGTCAGGCTTTCTGAATTAGCACTTTATAGCACATGGAAAAATCCACAAGGAAAAAAGACTTCATTTGTTTTTGAACAATTTTTTTTTTTGAAAGTTGGTGTTTTATTTTATTTTATTTTTTTTAAATTTTTAATTTTTGATAAACATATATTTTTATCCCCAGGGGTACAGGTCTGTGAATCACCAGGTGCTATTAGGTTGTATAGTGTGAAATTACTTGACCATTTTTAACTAAAATTATTATTGAAAAAATACATTTCTCACAACCTGCTATTGTGAGAAATAATACAAAAGGATTCTATGGACCCTTTAACCATATCTTTACCCTTGCCAGTGTCACTGGTAACATCTTACAAAACTATAGTACATTTTTGGGGTACCTGGGTGGCTCAGTGGGTTAAAGCCTCTGCCTTCAGCTCAGGTTATGGTCCCAGAGTCCTGGGATCAAGCCCCACATTGGGCTCTCTGCTCAGAAGGGAGCCTGCTTCCTCCTTTCTCTCTGCCTGCCTCTCTGCCTACTTGTGATCTCTGTTTGTCAAATAAATGGGTGGAATCTTTAAAAACAAACAAACAAACAAACAAACAAACCTATAGTACATTTTTGGTCTATAAAATGACAATTTTTATATGATTCTATTTAACACATTATAGATGAATGTCCAAAATTACAGGTTTGATTGGGTTAGTTTATGTGAATATGTCCTAAATTCATAAAGCATTCAAGTAACTTTGGTGGCATTGAAACATGAACCATTGCAGTAGTAATCCATGTGCATGTAGGTTGTGGGACAGGAGAAGTTTCAAGAAAGATCTAGCTGCAGGACAGCAGGGCTGGTGGCTAGATTTTTTTTTTCAAGCTTTTATTTAAATTAAAGTTGATTAACATATAGTGTAATATTGGCTTTAGAAGTAAAATTTAGTGATTCATTACTTACATATTTCAAGAGGCGCTGCAGAGGAATCAGGAAAATGAACATTGGGAAATAGATGTGGTGCCCTTGAGTGAAGAGAAGACATAGAGTTGTGGGCACAGAGCAAGGGGGTAAGGAAGGAGAGGCAACCTTGAGACATGCCAGGTTAGTGTAGACTATACAGTTTTTAAGTTGAGAGGAAGATGCTCAGAGAAAGAAACCACAGTTGCAAGAGAGGCCGGAGTGGGTAGAGCAGTGGACAGTCACTAGGAGATTAATGCCAGATAGAAGAAGACACACCTGCAAGATAAGACAGACACAGATGGGACCTGGGACTTGGATATTTAAATGTAAATAAGAGGGAGTGCGTTGTAAAATTCACTTGGTGCAGTCCTTTGTCTTTTTCTACATTACATCGAGTGCTGAATGCTGAGTATACAAAGCTGGGATCGGGGATGGTCTTGTGGGGGATGAGCAGGGGCCTATCTTTAGCCTCTCCCGCCTCACTGTGGCCCAGGCAGTCCCTCTGAAAGCCTGGAGTTTCCACAAATACATTAGAAAACTAGTGGCATCCATGATGGAATGAAATGTGTAAAATATTCCAAACCTCCTCATCCTTGTTTTATCAGGCTACCAAACTCAATTCTCACATCATTCTGTAATTTGGCAAATAAACTGAAAGATTGCAAAGGTTTTCAGTGATTTCAGAGAGACTGAAAGCTACAGGACGAACTGTAGCAGGGATAAACAGATTGTCTAAACATATTGGAGAAAGTGTTTGGTCCTGTGAGTCCAGAATGAGAACAATATGGCCCCTGGCAAATGTCTAAGAGGGTTCTATTGGTTGTGAGCACATCCTGAGATGAAAACAGAATGGTCTTTCCCAATGCAAGTTACTTTTCCCTAGATTAATAAAAACCTAGTAGTTGAGTCCGGAACTATGAATGCCCCACTGTATAGGCTCACCAAACATGTCTGGAGCAGTACTTCTGCTATGAGCCCCATTTTTAGGAGGGATGGAGATAAAGTAAAAATGTTTAGATGAGGAGGAACAAAACAGGAATGGCAACAGAGTTGATTTGCTATAAATATTTGTTCAAGAAAAGAGCAAGGAGAAGCCGAATGACAAGGGGAAAAAGGTTGGGAGAGAGGGAAGGAATGAGGGAAGCACACAAAGTGATGACATGTGGTTATGATTTAGGGATTTTTTTTCCCCCCAGAAATGGAGATGAATAAGCTTAAAAGAAGAGAAGAAAATTTGTGAAAGGGGATGAGAATATGGAAGTTAAGAGAAGCAGATACAGCTTGTGACGGCACCACCACTGTAAATGTCATCGGGGTGCAACCCATAATTTGTGGTTGTCAAGGTTTAAAGCTTTAACTCCTGCCATTACCCCAGATGCTTAAGTAGGAATTCCAGTACTCTGAACTCCAGTTCTGTATCTCCACCCCAAATTCCCTTGGGTGTTACACATATGTGCGAGTTCCAACATAAATATTTATAGGGCAAAGGACCTCAGAAAACACAATTCATGTTTTCCAAATGGTATTTCACAAAACCAACAAACCCACTTGCCTCCCCATCCCCCCCCACTTCTCCCTCTCCTCTCCTTCCCTACCTTTCTTCCCCTCCCTGCCTCCTCCTGTCTGTCCCTCTTTCTCACCTGATTTCTTTCCTTCTTTCAACATACACTTACTGAGCATACATCTCACCTACAATGTTGAACAAAAACAGATATATGGCCCTGCCCTGATGGAGCTCATGAGCTAGTGGGGAAGGCAATTATGACTTTCATAAATAGTAAATTGGATTTCCTTCATAACTATAGAAGTTGAACATTTAGTCTCATATCTGTGGTGGGTATGATGCTCATGGACCTTTTAACCCAGGTATGAAAACCAAATTTAGTTATATATATCTGAATTTAATTTAGTTTCCTGGTTCCTATTGTTCAATGAAGTAATTTGATCTTTCAGGTTTTATTTTCACTATTTATTTTCAGGTTAAAAACTAAGCTCAATCCAGGAATTTCTCCTTCCAATTCAGTGATATAAACATGGACTCTTCTTGTTCAAAATTCTGTCTACTCAAGGCTCAACCCCTTCTTCTTCCTTCTTGGTACAGTACCTAAGATTCTGGGAAGTTAGATGCATTATGGCCTCAGGACCGTGAGTGGGGTAGGGAGGTACATGGAGGCTCGGACTGTCCTAGGGCCATGTTAAAATACAGCTCACATCATCAGTTCCCTCACTGGGGTGCTCTGATTCTCACAGCAGTGTCCGTTTTCATGTACTTTAGATCTGTGTTAGTGGTTCTTCTAATTCCTTGGAACACTGGAACTCATTTATTAAATTTATTGTTCTTTATTCACTAATTTAAGCATCTAAAGCATCTATCTTCATTAATTCCTTCCTTTTCCTTCCATTTGGCTATTTATCTCCTCTAGCTTCTTAAGGTCATTTCATGTCATTTACCTTTCTTCTTTATTTTTTATTAATAAAAACATTTAAGCCTATAAATTTTATGTGTAAGTACAATATTTACCACATGGCATGGATTGAGATTTATTATTTTCCAAACATTATTATTTCTAAGGGGATTATAATCGAATCTTAATTCCTTTTTAATGCTTGCTTTAATTTGGATATTTTGTTTTCCACTTTCCAAGGGGTTAGATTTTGTTGTTGTCATTGATGATTGCCTCAATGTCTGTGTCAGTGCTTATAAAATTGCTACTTTCAGGAATCCATAAAGATTCTTCCTGGGAATTTCATTATTTTTAATTTTCATTAATGTTTCATGAATGTACAATGAAAAATAAAGTTTGTCCTGGGTCTAATGTTACAAATATATATCTAATATATGCATATTTCTTTTAAATTTTACCTCCCAAACACATCGCAACTCTGACTACTTCTTACCATATACATTTTACAACTCCAGAGTCCCAATGTCAGAGCAGAGAGTGTCCTTTGTGACCCAGGTTTCAGGTTCTCTGGAATCCCAAATCAAGTAGGGCAGTGACTGCCACTGGCAAGAACTAAGTCCTGTATGTCCTTTCACCCCCGCTGTCTTAGCAAGCTCACCCCATGTGAATTCCACTGTATCATGGGAGATGGAGGTCCAACAAGGTTAATACTTTCCTTTGGTTATCCTTTGTCTCAAGACCCAAACAAGACGTATTAGGAGGACATTGTTGACATGCCAGCTTCCTGTTTGTTTGAATTTGTATGATTATCCATTATCCACCATTTTGTTTTTAACAGTTCTATGCTACTTTATGTAAAGCATTGCCTTTATAGACAGCAAGCTTGTGTAGAGTAGTTTAAATCCAAACAAACAAACAAACAAACAAAAATTGTATTAGCAGAAGTATTTAACTCATTCTGGCCCGTTATCTAAATTAATAATTTGGTCCCTATCATTTAATTTGCAATCTTTTTATAATATTCTTTGATGAATCCTTTGTTTTCTTTCTCTGTGTTTTTTTCTCTTAGTACAAAGAATATAGCCTCTTAGCTTTCCACCATCAAATCTCCCAAGTTTTATGCATCTGTGCTCATGGACTGTATCCTCTGCTTGTCATGAAATGTACCTTCTGCCAGCCTCTTCAGTGCGAGAACATGGAAGCCCAAGATATATTATGTCTGTTTGCCCTCCCTGGATGTAGTCACTGTCTGAACTTCTGCACCTTCCTCTTTTTCTTCCAGACCTGTGCCAATTAGCGTTTCTTCAACACTTCAGTGAAACAAACCTTACTTATAACGCACATCAATGATCTGCATCTTGCTCAAACCAAGGGCATGTTCTCATCCTCATCTTAGTGACCTGTTAACTACATTTGACTGGTTGACTGCTTCCTTCTTCAAAAATCTTCTTCTGAAAGTCCTGATGGTGCTATTTCTATCTAGTTTTTTATTCCCACCCTCATTGTCTTACCTCCCAGTATTTTTGCAGTTAATTCCTCCTCTGATTCCATCATTAAATTTCTGGGATATACCCGGGTGTTTCTTTTGGTCCTCTACTCTTTTATGTTCTATCTCTATGTGACCTTATACCTAGTATTATGGCTTTAATAACCACCATCTATATGTTAATGACTCCCAAGGCAGTGTGTATGTATGTATATATGTATGCATTTATTATTTATGTAATTTGACAGAGAGGGAGAGAGCACAAGCAGGGGGAGTGGCCGGCAGAGGAAGAGGGAGAAGCAGACTCCCTGCTGAGCAAGGAGCCCATTGCCAGGCTTGATCCTAGGACCCTGGGATCATGATCCAAGCCGAAGGCAGTTGCTTAACCAACTGAGCTATCCGGGCACCCCTTCCAAGGTATTATTTCTATCTCTAGTCTCCTCAAATTCCAAAGACATCTTGAACATCCCCATTTGGATGTCTAAGATGCATCTCAAATCCAACATGTCTCAAACTTGACTCTGGATTCATAATTCCAAATATTTCTTGGAAATTTTTCCACCTCATTAAGTGGTGACACCTTCATCAAGCAAGAGTCTTCCTGTACTCCTCTCATTTCCTAAAACTGTATATCTAACTAATCCACAAATACTAATTTTGTTATTAGGATTTAGGGTGTGCTTATAGGATATTGTTGCTATTGCTCAATATCCACAATACATCCTAAAATTACCACTTCTCTTCATCTCCACTGCCATAAACCAAGACTAATCCAACACTATTGTTCATTGGGCTGTTGCTAAAGCATCCTACCTAATTAATTGTATTCAGTCAATACTCTCTGAGTTCTTACTATGTCCCAGAAGTTATATAGGTATTAGGGATACATCAGTGGATAAAACACAAAAAGATCTCTGCCCTAATGAAGCCTACATTCTAATGAAAGGAATCAGACAATAAAGAAAAGTGTGTGTGTGTGTGTGTGTGTGTTAGGTGGAAGTGGTAACTATTATGGAGAAAAAACAAATGAAAAAAGGAGGAGGAGGTGGCTTCAGGGAGCTTAAATAAAGTGATCAGAAAGCCATCATTTTGAAGATGACATTTTTATAAAAATATAATGTAGACAAGGGAGTGAGATGTGTGGAACCCAGAGACAGGAGGTACAAACACCCTAGAGAGTGATCATGGTTGGCATGCTGGAGCACTAAGCAGAAGGTCCATGTGGGCAGGGTAGATTAGGATGAGTAGAGGGGTGGGTAGTGTGTGAGGGGACAATATAATCAGGGACATGTGGTCCTAGAGAGCATGATAATGATGTGGGTGTATTATAGACTGATTAAGGAGGCAAACCACAGGAAGATTTTCATTTTGTTTTGTTAGGCTTTCTTAAAATTAAATGAAACTTTTAAATTTTAGAATAGTTTCAGATCTACTCGGTTATGGTAAAGATAGAAAAGAGACTTTCATATAACATTCACCTGATTTTCCCTATTTTTGGCATCTCACATTGGCTGTGGTACAATTATCATAACTAAGGAACCAACACTAGCATATTAGTACCAATAAAACTCCACCCTTTATTTGAATTTCACTAATGTCATTTTTCTGGGGTTCCATCTAAGAGATCTCATTATAGTTAGTTGTCATTTGTCCTTAACCTCCTTTGGACTGTGACAGTTTCTCAGACTTTTCTTGTTTTGGATGACCTCGTCAGTTCTGAGGCAAACTAGTCAGAATTTTGTACAATATCCCTCAATTTGGGTTTGCCTGGTGTTTTCTCATGATGAGACTGGGGTCATTTCTCATGGTTATGTTGGGGTTTTGGAGAGGGAGCATTGACCACAAAATATATAAAATTGAAATATAACAAAGAATAGCAAAAACACCCTTGAGAAATTATAAGGTGTATTTCTTTTAAAAAAATCTTTCATTGGGGCGCCTGGGTGGCTCAGTGGGTTAGGCTTCTGCCTTCAGCTCGGGTCATGGTCTCAGGGTCCTGGGATCGAGCCCCGCATTGGGCTCTCTGCTCAGCGGGGAGCCTGCTTCCTCCTCTCTCTGCCTGCCTCTCTGCCTATTTGTGATCTCTGTCTGTCAAACAAATAAATAAAATCTTAAAAAAAAATCTTTCATTAAAGAGTAAATCTAAAGAAACATTACAAAATACCTAAAACAAAAGCACCTTATATAAAAATAAGTGGTAATGTATCCCCAAGTTGCACTTAAAGGAAAAATTTACAGTAAGTGAACAAGGATTTCAGATCTAAAGGTGGAAAAAGGGACAATACAAATATACAGTTTCACTCATATATGGAATATAAGGAATAACACAGTTTAAAACCATAGGGGAAGGGAGGGAACACCGAATGGAAAGAAATCAGAGAGGGAGACAAACTATGACAGACTCTGGACTCCAGGAAACAAATTGAGGGTCCAGAAGGAGGGGGTTGGGGGGATGGGGATACCCAGTGATGGGTATTCAGGAGGGCACGTATTGTGATGTACACTGAGTGTCATGCACAACTAATGGATTGTGAACACTACATCAAAAACTGGTGATGTACTTACTATATGTTGGCTAATTGAAGATAATAAAAAATAAAATAAATAAAATAAATGAATAAAATCTAAATCAAATTGCAGGAAGAGCATAAAAACGGAAATTAATTAAATAACCAATAAACAAAAATTAGAGTTGATTGCTAAGACCAAATACTATTTTAAAAGAGCAATAAAATAGACAACAAAGAGAGAGAGAGGGGAGGAACGAAGAAAGGGATAGAGGAAGAATAAGCATATAAATAATATTTGGAACAAATAATAGGATACAAACATATATGGAAGTATTTAAAAAAAACTAAGGGTCAATATGGGCAATTTTAAACTAATACATTAAAAAATCCATGAAGAAAACAATTTTCTAAGAAAGTATAAATTCCAAGATGGGTTTTAGAGGGAGACAACAAAGAAGACTCATGATCAATAAATAACAATAATAACAATAATAATAATAATTGAAATGGTGGTCCACGGTATCTCATTCCCAAAACATAAAGTCATGATTTTTTTTTTAGGAAATTTTTAGCAGAAATTCAAGAAAAATGTGTTTTCCATTATATCTTAACTGTTTCTGAAAGAAAACATTAAAGCCACACAAATCATTTTATAAAGATGCTCTTAATGAAAATTGGAAAAGAGACACACAATGATGTATGCTTTTGTTTCAAAATATAAAGAAAACAAAACTTATCTCCTTTCTGGTTTCACTCCAGGGAAATATTGACTCATCATTGTGGTTAGTATACATCTTTTTAAAAAATATTTATTTATTTGTTTGAGAGAGAGAGTGCAAGCATGAGCAGGGAGAGGGGCAGAGGGAGAGAATCTCAAGGATATTTCACATCCATTGCAGAACCCTATGCAGGGCTTGGTCTCACAACACTAAAATCATGACCTGAGCCAAAATCAAGAGTCAGTTGCTCAACCAAATGAACCACCCTGATTCTCTCACAAATTCATATTTGCAGTTGTTACAATTTAAGGTGGCTCTCATATTAAATGGACAATGTGCTGTATAATACTCTCCATTGACCTCTTTTACACAGGGTGGACAGTTACAACTGTTTAAACCATGGTCATTAAGGCAGCGATTTCCTTCTAAATGTTGAGAGTGGTGTGTTTTGGAAAGAAATAACATTTACTGCTTCTTGCATGGCAAAATTCAGGGTTGAATCCTTTAGATTATATTTTGTGGTAAGAAGCAAGATAAGACAATCTTTATGATTTGGTCCATTCCACCTAGCTATGAAGTTTTCCTAACTTACTACTACTGATCTGATACAAACTTTTTTTATTTATTTATTTATTTATTTATTTATTTAAACCTGGTGATTCACAGACCTGTACCCCTGGGGATAAAAATATATGTTTATAAAAAATAAAAAATTAAAAAAAAAAAAACAAAACTTTTTTTTAAATCATAAAATAACCCCCCCGTTGCACTTGCCTCTAGTTGCTAACCCAATTTTGTTCCATGGATTTGATCCCTGTTTTCACCTCAGGACTCACTCTTGTCAGTTAAGAATGCTTTCAGCCAACTACAGAGACACAGAGTCAAGAGGAAGGTGGTTGCTGTCCCCTGTGCATTTCTTTTGACCTGAATTTTTGGCCTTTTCCAACATGGTGATAGGATTTCCATTGTGTCCTTCTTCAAGTCAGAAGAGGGAAGAAAGAGGTTAGGGGCAGGATCAGTGGGCTCTGAACCCCATCATATGAGTCAAAACACAGTCTCCTGGCTCTATCTAATTTCAAGAGAGGCTCAGGTAACTCTCTGTATTTTATGGTGGCTCTCTACATTTCATAGCATGAGAGAAAGGCTTAGGGATGCCTTTTCTAGTTTCAAATTAACATCTGCTTTGTTACTGTTACTAATTCCTTCACTTTACTCTTCTTTTTCTTGCTCCCTTCCTTCCTCTCTCCCTCCCACCCTCTCCCATTCCCCTCCTTCTTTTC
>NC_081563.1:93789632-93865898 GCF_022355385.1 Mustela nigripes | reverse complement strand
TTCTTTCTTTCTTTCTTTCTTTCTTTCTTTCTTTCTTTCTTTCTTTCTTTCTTTCTTTCTTCTGACTTTCATCTGAGTACAAAATTGACTTTGCCCCAGAGATGTTTTTTTGAAAAGTTGAGTCATTATATTTTTAGATTTTTTTTTTGAAATGCTGATTTTTTTTCTTTCATCTAATGTGGATAAGATATCATGTTTTTAGATTTCCAATTAGATTTAAACATTTTTAAATTTATTTCTTATTTTATTGCATTGCAGATACATAATGTGGTTTTGTTATTCATTCTTCAGCATTTGTTGAGGGATTTTTAGAGGTCTAAATTATGGTCATTTTCTAAGTTTTTATCGACATACAGAAACCTTTATTTCCCCTTTTTTTCCGAGTAGAGAATTTGATATGTTTATCCCTGGCTTGGTTGCTTTTAATAAATAAAATATTAGTGGATTATAGTTCTAAATATAAGGCAAACCCCCCAAAGCTTCTGGAGGAAAATATTGGAGATTATCTTTAAGACCTCGGGATGTGCACAGATTTCTTGGAACAGAGGTAAATATACTAATCATAAAAGAAAACACAAATTGGTAAATTTGAATTTATCAAAACAAAAATACTTGGCCTTCAAAAGTTGTTTTTAAGAAAGTGAAAGGCAAGCCACAGATGGGAAAAAAAGTATTTCCAATACATACATAATCCAAAGAACTTAATCTTGAATATATAGAGAAATATAAGACAAGGAAAAGACAAACAACCCAATTTTTAAGAAAAGGGCAAAAGACCATAATAGATACTGCATAACATCCAAATGGTCAGTGAATCACAAAAGGTGCTCAAATGTTCAAATTCACCAGGGAAATGCAAAGTAAAACACAGGAAGATACGATGTGCATCTGTTGAAAAAGAGAATATCTCATGTTTGCAAGAATGTGAAGCAACTGGAAATCTCATAGGTTGATGTTTGGGAGTTTAAAATGGAGCAAACATTTTAAAAAACTATTTGTGATTTTCTAACAAGGACACATATAACTTTTACCTGAACAACTATTTGGCTCTTAGGTATATACCAAGAGAAATGAAAAAAAAATGTATGTTCACAAAAATCTTTGCAAAAAACAATGTTACATTCATATAGTCGATACCATACAATAATAAAAATGAACATTTTACATACATAACAAACTGGATGGATCTAAAAAATGTTATGTTAAGTAAAAGAAGCAATACACACAAGACTACCTACTGCATAATTCTACTTATATGAAATTGAGTGGCGGTCAAAACTATTCTCTGGTGATAGAGGTCAGAATATAATTACCTTGGAAACTGAATGTGAAGGGACACAAGGAAACAATAGGGAGGTGAAAATGTCACCATGTTTCTTAACCTGGGTAGAAGTTACACAAATACATACAATCATTAACAATTTATTATACATCTTGCTACATAAACTGTACCTTAATTTATTTATTTTTAAACCTAGGTCCTTTATCCTTTCTTATATTTTATATCTTGATCTGGCAAGAACTAAGGAAGGTATGTTTAAGCTTCCACATTTGGTTTAAAGTTCTGTTACTTTCCATTTCTCCTCATGATTCCTGCAGCTTTTTATTTATATATTTTGAATTCAGGTTATTTGGTGCATAGAAATTTCCAAGTTTTCTCTTCACTGCAGAGGACTGTCACCATTAGGATTACAAAGAAGCCCTCTCCCTCCAATTTAAATCATTTCCTTTGGATATATCTGATATTTATTTCTTGGATTTTGCTTTGCTTCACTTTGTTTTATTTCCAAATTACATGTTGTATCTTTTCTTCTTCTTTTTTTTTCTCTTAATATAACATTAAGTACATTCACATTGTTATGCAACCATCACTGCCATCCATCTCCAGAACTTTTTTCATCTTGTAAAACTAAAACTCTAAAAACAAACAAACAAACAAACAACAACAAAAAACACCTGAAACTGTGTAGCCACTGAGTAACTTCTCATTCTCCTCTCCTCAGCAATCACCATCCTACTTTCCATCTCTATAAATTTGACTATTCTGGTTACTTCATATTAGTGGAATCGTACAGTATGTATTTTTCCTTTTGTGGCTGCGTTACTTCACTTAGTATAATGTCCTCAAATATTCGTCCCTGTTAGAGCATGCATTGGGATTTCCTTCCTTCTTAAGGGTAAATCATATTCCACTGTATGTATATGCCACATTTTGTTTATTCATTCATCCATTGATAGACACTTGGGTTGTTTCTATCTTTTAACTATTTTGAATAGTGCTGCTATTAGCATGTGTGTAAAAAATAACTCCTATGAGTTCTTGCTTTCAATTCATTTACATTTATACTCCAAAAATTCCATTTTTAATTTTTTTGAGGAATAGTTACACTGTTTTCCTCAGTATCTGTACCACCTTGCATTCCCACCAATAATGCACAAGGATTCCAATTTCTTCATGTCTTCATGAATACTTGTTCTTTTTGGGTTATCTGATAGTCTTCTTAATGGATTTGAGATGGTGTCTTGTGGCTTTAATTTGAATTTCCCTAATAATTAGTGATGCTGAAATCTTTTTCTGTGCTTTATTGGCCACTTGTATGTCCTTTTTGGAGAAGTGCCTATTCAGGTCCTTTGTCCCCTTTTTAAGTGGGTTGTTTGTTTGCCATTGTTGAGTTGTAGTTCTTTATATATTCTGGACATTAACCCCTTACCATACATATGATTTGTATATATTTTTCCCATTCCATGGGTTGCCACTTCATTATGCTCTTTGTGTCCTTTAATGCACAGCTTAACTTTGATATAATCCAGCTTCTCTATATTTTCTTTTGTTGCCTGTGCTTTTGGAAGCCTATCTAAGAAATCAGTGCCAAATCGAATGTTATGAAATTTTTGTCCTGCACTTTCTTCTAAGAGTTTTATGACTAGTTTTCATGTTTGGATCTCTGATCTATTTTCCTTTTGCTTGCAAAATTTCTAATCATTTAGTGGCATGTACTTCATGTCACTCATCTGTGCACTGAAGAATGGGGTTGGTTTGTGAATAACTGCTTCTTTCATTGGATTTATTTCTTAAATTTAGCATCATAAAAAAACATGTTAAGTTTTATTTATGTTACTTTGTTTTATTTTTTGTATTTTTATGTTTCCTTGATCATTCTGCTTATTTTTCCAACTCTTAAACAGTATAGACACAAAATACATCACCAAAAATGAGCAATGATAAACATTATGATTCTGTTTCATATATTTGAGGAATATTTTCTGTTGCATTTATATGTTAATAATATAATGGAATCTACTATATTTCTTTGGTTGCTTTTTTTTCTCTTGAAAGCTTAATATATCATTATTTATCTTCTGGCATAAACTGTTTCCAGATATTAATGAATTCAACCTGGAAGTGTTTTTCTTTACAGATAATCTTTTCTGTCTGTATGATTGTTTTATTCTCTCCATATCTCTCAAGCTCCAGCAACTTTTCAACCCATGTCTTGGTCTTTCTCATCAATATATTCCTTCAGTAGTTACAATAATAATTTATTGAGCTGACATTCTAACAAGACATTAGCATGAAATTAAGCAGAATAAAGACATTTTCTACCTTCATGGAGTTTACAGTCATATGGGAAAGAGAAACATTCATCAAATTGTCACACAAATAAATGTAATATGATCACTTACAGCTTTTTTTTTAAAAAGATTTTATTTATTTATTTAACAGAGTGAGAGAGAGATCACAAGCAGGCAGAGAGGCAGGCAGAGAGAGAGGGGGAAGCAGGCTCCCCGCTGAGCAGAGAGCCCAATGTGGGGCTCGATCCCAGGACCTTGGGATCATGACCCGAGCAGAAGGCAGAGGCATAAAGCATTGAGCCAGCCAGGCGCCCCTCCTTACAGCATTAATAGGAAGATGGAACCACAAAATAATGAATAGGAATCAAATCATTGAAGTAGGGTGTAGGGGATGCTCAGGACGTTGGGCTATAGCCATTCTATGTGTAAAGAACCCTAAGTCCAAAAGAAGTTAGTGTCTACAGGGAATTAAAAACTTTTCTGTAACAAGAGCATCTGGAGACAGGTAGGAAAGTCAGGCAGGTCAGGGTGCTTTGCTCATGTTAATGATTTGAGTCCTAATTATAAGAGCAATGGAAAATTCCTGAAGAATTCTAAATGTGTTGGCAAATGATCAGATTTATCTTTTAAGAAGACCACTCTGACAGCATTTTGGAAAGGTGATTGGAAAGGGTGTGAATGGATGTGGGTTTAGTGGAGGTAGCATAGACAGATGGCTGTGTAGGTGAGGAAAATGGATTGATTTTAAACATATGTAGGAAATAAAATTGAGAGAAGTCAGTGTTGTGGTGAGACAAGAGAACAGAGTTTCCAAAGGTGGTGCCATTCAGGGAGATAGGGGCACTGGAATAGAATAGGTTTGGGGGGATAGGAGATTATAAGTTTACTTTTAGACATGTAGAGTTTCATCCATTTATTTATTAACTCATTCAACCAAAATGTGCTGATTGCCTGCTATGTATCAGGCATTGTTGGTGGTCCTAGAGATTCAGCAATAGATAATTTGATGAACGAGTTCTCAGTAGCTTAACACTATCCAAGAAGACCTCTGAGGTAGTCAATAAGACCTACATATTCTGAAACTCAGGATGTAGGCCTGAGATCTCTGGTGGGACTGTGTATTTATGTGTCATTTGCATGTAGGCAATCATTGAAGCTGGGACAAAAATGAGATGATGTGAGTCTTAAATTCTAATATGACAACGCTGAGTCACAGAAGGAAAAGGAGCCACTAGGACTACACTTCTTCAATGGATAGGTTGAGGAGAATATGTGGGTAAAATACAGAGATGGCAGAGATAGGAGGAAAACAGGAAGACTGTGACCTAAAGAGAAGTAGGACAAAGAAGTCAATAGTACTGAATTGGGACAACAATTCAATCTGATGGGGCCTGAGTGATTTCTCCTGTGACACGGAAGTTACCATTGACTTCAGGAGCTGCTTCATTGGAATAATGGGTTCAGAGGAACTGTGGAATTGGTGGAAGGTGAGTAGGAGATAAGGAGATTGAGTGAGCACTAAGAAGGCCTCTTTCAAAGGAGGAGGGAGTGGCATGGGCCCTGCAGCCAGGAGCCCAAGTGTAAGTCCACACTACTATTTACTATTTACTATTGACTCATGAGTTAATTATCTCATGAGTAATTATCTCTTGAGTAATAATTGGAAGTAATAATTGGAATAATATTACTCATTATCTCATGAGTAATAATAGGACAATGTAGGATGTGCCACATAGAGTGTGGGTGAGGTTTACATAACACAATGTACAGTAATTACTTAAAACAATGCTTGGCTTACAAGGGCTTAATAAATGTTAGTGCTCAGTGCAGGTATTTGCGGGGTCAGAGATTTCTGCCTTTTGCTCCCTCCCTTTCCCTTCCCTTCCTTCTTCTCCTCCCTTTCCTTCTCCCCCTTTTCGCTCTCCTTCTTTCCTCCTCTTCCTACTCCCTCTCCTTCCTGTACTTCTTTTTAAATGAGAGACTTGAATTTTACCTTCCATATGTCACATTTTTAATTATTATAGGAAATCTGACCTGTCTGTATTAGGACAAATTATGTGGGAAATGCTGATGATTTCATACACACGCATACACAAGCAATCAAATGGACATTTTTCCAGCAGAAAGGCTGTAAGCCAAGTTATAAAGGTACAGAAAACAATCAAATGGAGCTTGGAAATTGATGATAAAACAGGCGTATTTAAAAAATAACTTTGATACTATAATAGTTAATTCTGAAGTAATCTTTTTTTCTGAGAAAAATGTTGGTCTTCCATGTGGAGAAATGAAAAATGTGAGCTGCTTCTCACAGTGAATTAAAAGCTGTGTGCTGAGTCTCTTCTTTCCACTGATTTGAAAAATTTTACATAATAAAAGTAGTACATAAGTATGTATGTATGTACTTCTACATTACTTCCACATTCTACATTATCTTTATTTATTTAATAAGTGCTTCTTAACCTGGCACTTTTTACAGAGGGCTAGTGGTACTAAGGAAATTAAGTTGCAGACAGCTCTTTCTAAGGACACTAGGGAAAGGACACAGGAATAGAGCCCTAGGAAGCCATGGGATGAGTGTCTAATATAATGCTTCAGCTCTACGGCAGCTGTGGAGGGTGCTGCCTGCCCTTGGTGGTGGTGGGGGGGGGCGGTTGGGGGAGAGTTGGGCACACTGTGCTTTCTGATGCAGGTCTGGAAGGATGAGTTCTTAAGCTGGGAAGAGACAGTGAGCTCCCTGGGCACCTGGAGCAGCATGTGCAAAAACTCAGATGCACAAAGGGAAATGTGAATTTGGGGAACCCTGATAAGATTCATGCAGCCAGAAAGCACCACTTCTGTGGGGAAAGGGGTTATAGCATCAAACCACAATCTTAAAAATCATTTCTCTCCAAGTATTTTGGGATGCTTTGTGGCCATTTTTCCCCCTGCTCCCTGACAGTTTAATTTTCTAGGATATTTTTCACCTAGTGCATATTTAGGTATAATACTAGTATAAGTTTATTTAATAATCATATACTGGCTGCAGGCCAAAGCAAGGCTCATAAACACTTCTATTTAAAAAAAAAAAAAAAAGGAAAACCTTCTTTGGTGCTTGGAAGTACTAAACCTGTCTTATGCAAGACCAATTTTAAACTTACCCAGCTACTCAGCTGTTAAAGCCAATGTCAAAACTCTTTAACATAAGCAATTGTTAAGATAAAATTTCAGGGTAGAGAGTTTTTAAGCTTGAAAAACAACAAGTTATAGGAGCTTTTTGAAGAAATTAGGGTGTTTTTGTTTCCAGATTAGGGGAAAAGTTGGCCAAGTAGATGAAAGAGTTTGAAAGTGATATTGCACACTCCATTGTGATGTCTACAGATTCCATTTCTGGGGTGAGCTCTACCAGTGGTTTAACTGGAAAAGCCATAGTCTCAGTGCACTGAAAGGGCTTTGGCTTGGTTTTCACTGAGTCAGGAATGACATTACTGTGCAATCCACAGAGTTTTCTGGAAAGAGGCTGAGTTGAAGTGACTTTGCATGCTTTATGTTGCCCGACAAAAGTCAAGTGGAGGGGGGCACCCAATGAAAGTTCATAGCTATGTCATTCTCTGTAATTGAAAATGCTATGTAAAAAATAAAATATGTCAACAGTTCCTGCTGCCTGCCTTGCATCCCAGAGAGCCATGTACATTTTCAGTTATCCCTGCAACTTAAAAGAATTATAACCACAGAGATTGTGAAGGAGCAGCTGGTTTGCAAAGCTGCTTTGGGTAAACCTGTCAGAGCTCATGAGTAAACAGAATCTGAATACAGACGCTGCACATAGGGGAAATCGATTGCTTTTTCTACAAAATAAAAAGAAGAGTTTTGCTCAGGGCGATGTGACGATGCCTTGCAACTGTTCTGCATTAGCTGCAACTTTCTTCTCGCTTTCTTACCGCCCAATTTTCCTTTATTCTACAGTGAACAGTTGAGGTTCTGTGTTGCGCACTGGGAATATCTAAACTGGAAATAATTAAAATATATATTTCATTTATAGTGGGCCTTATGTGAAGAGAAGTAAAGATTGCCACAGCTTCCTGAGTATATGAGTTAATGATGTGTTCTGCATTTTCTCAATTTTCCACATTTTAACTACCTCTGTTCCTTATTTGAGGGCAGGAGACTTTGAGAGAGGCATGGGATACAGACCCACTTGAGCAGAAACTTACAGCACTGAAGAATGGGGGAATGGCGTGGAGAGGCTTAGGTTAATCTTGTGGTTTCTTGACAGCATCCTCTTCCAGTTTCTCCCTTCAGTGTCAGAGCTAGTGTGTTTATCAAGGAGAAGTTTCCAACCAGAGATTGGCTTAAAGCTATTGTGGTATTCCATTAGGGAGCATTTTTAGAACATGATGAATAAGTGGATTTTCAAAATGAAGTTCCAAAAATAATTATTTAAAAAGGAAAATACAGAATCACTACAGAAAAAAAAAAACAAAACCTCACATCTCGTGTGTGTGTGTGTGGGTGTGCGTGCGTACGCAAGTGTGTGTTTTAGTACATTAGATACATATCCACAGCAGAATGAAGTCATTGGGAGGGTAAAGGCAAATTCCCATTTTTCAGAATTAATTTGGACATCATTTTGATGAAGAATAAGCTAGCATAAACAAAGCCAGAAATTGGATACAAAGGCTAAGTTGATTATAAATCTTGAAGCTTGTTTGTATGACTGGGTTGCATGACTGAAGCTTGAAAAGGAAAAAAGTGTCTTACATAGAGTTACAAGTGTGCTTTTGGTCATGGTTAACTATAAAGAGAAGAAATATGAAAGCCATTTCCAAAATGTTTGGAGATAGAAACTCTATAGGGGAAATCCAAGAGGTCTGGATGCATTCTTATTTATTGTGTTATTTTTCTGATTGCAAAGAAATGTTATTTGTAGAAAGAGTTGGCTCAAAGTGATGACTACAGACAATGAACTGAAAATAAAGAATGAGGAGCATGAAACATTTTATCTGAGATAATACCCATAAAACATCAGTGACAGGATGAAATAGCATCTTCCTTTATGCAACCCGCCACCTCTGGCTCAGTGCTGGGGCATGAGGGAAGAATATGAACATGCTTTTCCAAATTGCCTGACATTCTAGCACTAGACAGTAGAATTCTCTGAAATTACATCCTGACATCCCTGCAATCAAGTGATTATGGACATCCATCTCATTGAATGGAATTTGAATTTACTAAGACCAGTCAGGATAGAGAACAACAGATAGTGGGGGAAAAGATGAAGAGGAACAAATGTAGAAAGAGATGAATTAAGCTCTGTCTTGAAGTTGGAATCTCCCAGAAACTGACCATGAGACAGGTTTTGGGTACGAGCAACTTATTAGAGGTGATCCGGGTAATGTGAGGTGTAAGGGAGCAGGGAGGAGAGATGGGGAAAGGAGAAAGCTGACAGAGCATTCTGCTGTGGGGAAACCTGTAGGGCACCCCTAAGAAACTGTAGAACATTTCTCAGAGTTGTCCCACTCAGAGGAGACATAAGTCAATGGAACAAGGGGTATCCCTTCCAGGCATTCCCATTTGTTGCTTCCACAGCTAACAAGATGTTGGTTAGGGCAATATGAAGTTACTCCTTTGAATGGGTGAGCACAGCCCTGTCCACCATGAGCAAAATGCCCATGGCTGGCTCTGGTTGGTTGACCTCTTTTGACCACAGCAGAGTGAAGCTAAGACACAATTTGAATGTTCATACAAACCTATCGTCACCTTTACACCCCATAAAAGCAGACTGCTGTACCCCAAACCAGACCTCTTATGTGCTATTTGCTGCTCTCTGGAGATGCCAAGCAAGAGCATAGATGTGTGTAAAAACATTAACATGAAGTAAATCAGTTTCTGAAACAACTAGATCATGTCTGACAAATGCTTTACTGACAGTGAATCAGACATCAGTTTTGTTCAAAGATAACTCATTTTTATTTTCTTATCACTGCATGTAGTTCTGAACAATAAACTTTGCTCAGGCTTCCTTACTTAGAAAAAAAAGTGTTCTTATAAACCCATCATTGGAAATCAGAGTACCTTTTGCATTCCTGGATTCATTCTGTGCTCTCTCCCATTCTATCCTTAAAGCTTTGTGAAGTTTTTGTCACCAAAAGACAACTTCAATTAAAACATATGCCAGTATAACCCTGACCAGAAAATAATGGTGTGATCTCCAACAAAAATGTCTCTACTTGATAAAGCTTTGTAGGTTTGGAAAATGTCCCTCAGTGTCTAGGGAAAAGTGAAGAAAATCATTTTTTCTTTCCCAGATTAACGGGTATTCCAATCACAATCACCTCCAAACACATTCGTGTTTCTAAATATATTGACAACAGATTTGGAGACTCCATGGTGGAAGTTGAGTGTAGGTTCCCAAACGAAGAAGTCTATACTCATGAAGGATTAAGACGGCAGGAAGTCATCATCACCCCCGGGAGACCTCTGTGAACTTGTCACTGGATTGTTTTCACTTCAGAACTGCCTTCATACAGTCTCTTCACTTCCACTTGGACAGCAGGCATGGGAATCAGAATGGTCAGGAGGGGGTTCCAGAGAGGTCATTGGTGTGCCTTTTACACAGGTTCTTGTGTGTAAATCTAAATGAGATTCGGCAGTTCTTATCTGGACGGGGGGTTAAGCACAATTCTTGGCATGAAGCCAACATCATCACTTTCGATGAACATTCCTCAGGATTATTATTTCTTGTTTTAAGTGTCGGAAAAAGCCCAGGTTCTGACTGCCACGGGAAGAGACCGTGTACTTGTAATTAGCGCTGCCTGGTGCCCAGGGCTTTATGCATGGGATTGCATTCCGTCCTAACATCCAGTTTCTGGAGTTAGCATCTCAACCTTTATATTACAGAGGAATGATCTGAGGTTGCAGGGGTTTGAATTCAGGTCTACCCCTTCCCAGAACACTTTTTTCCTTCTTTTTTATCCCCCTGATATGCTCGTTAGGACAAGACATTCCCACTTACATGTTTTGCTTTTAACAGTTAAAAAAGTGCTTTTTGCCATGGTTTCCCTTTACCCTTGTAATAAGCTGTGGTGTTCTGTACTATTTTTCCTATTTCACATATCAGGAACCTGAGGTGTGTGAGATAAGGGGACATGGATGGGCAGTAAGAGATGGAATCACCCAGCTCCAAATTCCACATTATGGATATGACAGACCGGTTTATACCACTTGAAGAATTTTATACCCAAACAGCAATGTGAGCATAGCAGACAGGTTCCCTGAGTACACAATGAGATTCTACGATTTCCTTTCTCACACACATACTGTGTTTGCTATATTAAAAGTTGCTCTTCTGCCCACTGAAGGGCAGGTTCTAAAAGCACCCTCCTGCACTTGATCAGTAGAATGAAGTGGAACTGATTCTCTGTACTTCTGTGGCTGGTCATGAGAAGCCCTGCAGCCTCTGTCTGGGATCTGGAACACTATGTCTAAGAAAGTTCACTCTTGGGCAAGCCAGCCACCGCATACAAAGTTGACCAGTCTTGAGACCACCATGCTGTGAGGAACCGAAGCCCGGGAAGGGTATTAGATTGTGAGTGAGGAAACTATCCTGGGAGTGGGTCATCTAGCCCTAGCCACCCTGATAGATCAGAGACAAATTTTCCAACCCACAAAATCATTAGAAAAACAAAATTGTTATCTTAAGCCATTAGGTTCTAGGTTTTTTGTTACACAGCAATAAAGTATTGGGATACACAGTGTTCAGGGTGAATTTTGAGCAAAACAAAAGAAGATCTTAGAGAACCCCATGTGAACAGTTATTCTCCTCTTTCTCCATTCCCCCCCTTCACCTCTGGCCAGGACACAGGAATGATCCTGCCATGGCTGGTTTGGAGATTGCGGCACTGGTGAGGGAAATGGATCTGTCTTGTATCCCCATCCGTGACCTTGCTCTTGTCTGTAAATCCAGGTTCTCACTCACTATTGGAACTGATAGGAGGGCCCAGCTCACTTTGTTATGCTCACTGGATGCAACTACAGACCATCGAGAGCATTAAAAAAATGGCTTAAATAAACTGTCACTCAAAAAGATACTTTTAGCATCTGCAGGGGAAAGAACTCTTGTGTTTGCCTTCCTTGAGCCAAAGACACTGAAAGCTATAGAAGAAACTTGAAACTCATGTCCTCTAGATGTTGAGTCTTTTTCCTCTCTAAAGAAGGCTTATAAGATCTAAATCTTACCTCTGTGCCCTGACACTATAGATTCTATAAACTTGCTAAATGGGTGATGGAAACTTGGTGCCATCTTGCTACTAAAAGAATCATCCATTGTTGTCCTCAGCAGTGGGGAGAGAAAAGGAGGGGTATTTGCTGCCTTAATAAGTGAGCCAAAGACTGACTTTGACTTATGCCTTTCTCAAGACTTCACCATGGCAACAAGGACATAACACAGCTATAAAACTGGGGAATTATTATTTGTTTTAATTCCTGACTTTATTTGTGATTCAGTAATGTTGCTGGTCACACTATATGGATTTAAGATATTTTGGCTTTCCATGCTCAACAGTACTTAGCTGTCCACACCGTCTGTTATGAACTGGTTTGAGCCTCTCCCCCCAAATTCATATAAAATCCCTAACCCCTAAGGTGATTGTATTCAGAGTGGGGCCTTTAGGGAGACAAGGTTAAATGAGGTCATAAGGGTGGGACACTAATCCAGTGGAACTGGTCCTTAAAAGAAGAGGAAGAGTCACCAGAGCTCGCTCTCTTTCTCTGCACCTACACAGAGGAAAGGTGTGAGGGCACAGTAAGAAGGTGGTTTTCTACAAGCCAGGAAAAGAGGTCTCACTGATAGCACCTTGAACTTGCCTCTAGAACTGTGCAAAATAAATTTCTGCTGTTCAATCCACCCAGTCTGTCATATTTTCTTATGGCTGTGACAGCTGACTAATAAACCTCCATTCTGATTTTTTGGTCAGATTCTATTCTCTTGGAGGGTCAGGGATGAGGTGCTTATAAATTCAGTTTGTCTCTTCTGCCATTTTGGAGTCTTCTGTGAAAATATTTTCTCTCGTGATTTTTTTTTTTTTTTTTTTTTTAGAAAACAACAACAACAAAAACTACACAGACTCTTGCAAAATATGCATTTGGTGGAGCAGAGGTTTGCCTTCAAATGTGAGGATATATGGGATCCCTGATTATTTGAAGACCTTTGTTTCAGCTGAGCTATGAGCAGACACATGCTGTAGAGAATCTCATTTCTCACTGTGGAACTGGTTTCTGATATGTCTGGGGACTGGCACATATTTAATTAACCATCCTTTCCTCCTGATGTTACCTTCATTTCAGTGAACTGTGGACATGCAGAATCTATAGCAGGAGAGTAAAGAGATCAAAATGTCCTACTATGTTAGCTCCCCACAATGTTTTTGAGATACATTGGGTTCAGACTGAACAATTAGCTGTAGGATACTGAACAGCATGGTTTGAATCAGGGAAATAAATGCTTGGAGACCATTGTGTGATTTGCTTCATGGGGATATGTTTTTATGGGTCAGGAGTGGCATCAAGAAGCTAAAAGACTTGTTAATTGCCATGGTGCTATGGATCTTGGCTGAATATTTGTTACTACTACCAGATGTGTGAGTGTGAAACTCAAGACAGCTGAGGTCATTAAATTGAAACATCGGCATTAGCAAAGAGGATTGTCCTACCCATTCAATTGATTTTTCAGGACTTAGTAATCAAAATTAAGACTGAATTCTAGTCATTTAATATTGTGATGATTTATTAAATTCTATAAATATTAACATGTAATTTTGTTTAAAACATTGTAGGGCAGGCATGGGCTGATCCACTTGGATATTCCTTTAAGAAAGAACTTGCTGACCAGCAGTGAGGAGAACAGATAGCAGGTAATCCCCAGCTGCAGTGGTCTGGGAATCTACCACTGCATTTGCACAGAGACCTCACATTTTCCTGGCAGCCTCTGGTCACAGAAAGAACATTCTAGGGTCTGGTTGTTTTTACTCAACACTGGAACTTCCTTTTATTTTCTCAGGAGTACCCTGTAAGTTGAGGTTCTTCTTACACAACCTTCCTTCCTCCTTTTACTTTTTCCCCAGATAGGAGACCTGCATCATAATCGGAAGTCCTTCCCTTCCTACTCCTGTGCCCCCCCCTTATCATTTGCAGCTATTAACCCCAATAAATCTCTTGCACTTATAACTCTCCTTTGGCACTGCTTCCTGAAGGGCTCAACTGGAATATACTGAATAAGGTAAAATGACTCCTACTTCACGTCTGGCTTTCCTGGTCTCCTATCTCAGAGCTGCCAGCTGAAGGGCCAGGAGAGCTATGGAGCAAACCAGAAATTCAGCTGGGGGCTCTTGTTACTGAAAATAGACTTTTTTTTTTAATTTGACCCAGTTTAACACTCTAATCTTTAAAGTAACTAGGTTGTTCAAAATTTATTTTGTATCTGAAGTACCATCATGACTATCTTTTGGGTCTTCAAAATTGTATGACTGAAGTACTATGAAGATAGCAGTCTTGGTTCTGTGAAGCCAAATGATTCAATCTTTAACTGGATTTCATAAGGCAATATTTTAACCATAAATTTCATTATAAAGGAGTTTCACCATAGAAGAACTTATTAATCATCACGATATTGCTGTTTTTAGACCCTGGTGTAAAGCAAAGCATCACTTGTGAATAAATTTTGAGGTCTTTAGAAATCAGTGACAGAATCTGATGTTTGAGAAGTCTTGTAGCCATCACATCTACCCATGGAGCAGGGGCGTGGATGACTCCTATTTCTGACCCATTGTGCAGTCCTTCTCTCTAAGGAAAGACAGAATCTTTGGGATTAAAGGAAGTTGAGCTTTAAACACTATCATCAGTGACCACTGCTTTGGATAATGGCAGCAGCCAGTCCTGGGAATTCAAAGGCAACATATCAATTTGCGTTGTTGGGTTGACCATTAAATCAAAGGGAAAACTGCAGGTGTGTTAGGCTTCGCAGTTATCCAAGGCTTATTATTAAGGCTTGATCTGTGTCTCATAGTCTTTTTAGCATCCAGAAAACCACACCAGCTGCTAAAACATGTTGAAAAAGAGAAGACAGTTAGGCATACATGATATAATATTTCTAAAATTACAAATTAAGAGTAGTCGAGATACTTGATCATAGGAATCCTCTCTTGTGTGGGTGGGGAAGGTTACTTTGAACTGATCATCAGTCAATATTGTGAATATTAAAATGTGATTTAATTTCTAAAATTTGCATATAGTAACACAAGTTGATGGAAATAAACTAGATGGAAATAAAACCTCTGGAATAAAAATCTTGTCTTTTCTAGCTGTGTGATTCTGGATAAGTTAATGAACCTCTCTGAAGCTCTGTTTTCTGATGTGTAAAGACAGTCAACCCAGTATGAACTTATGAACTGCTGCAAAAGATACATGCTCAAAGTGAACTTTTCACAAATGATTCAGACCTGAATAGAGGTGATGGTGGCAGTGGATGGAATACAAAAATGTACACAAAATATTCGAAAATTACTTGAAGCTCTATTAACAGAGCCCATTTTGTTTACTGAAGCCATTTTTTTAAAACTGAAAATATAAGAAACTCTAGCCCAGTCAAGTATTAAATGTTTTTATAAATTCTGAATTAGTGGGATTCATTGAATATGGTAAATGGGGTACATTGGAGACCTTTAAGATGATCATTAAATTTATTTGAAGTATTTACAGTTGCCCTTGGTACATAATTGTGAATAAAGGTATGTTTCTCAAATATTTCTAAAGTAAATACAGTTAGCTCCATCCTCTAAATCTCAAGTGCATTAATAAATCTACTCAGTGTTGCTTTTTTTTTTTAATTCTGAGAAGAAATTTTGAAGATCACATTGAAATAGAGCCAGATGGTCAGATATGACTTTCCACATTAGGTGAATGCTCATAATTTACTTTTCCTGAAGCAACCACAAGAGCAGAAATCATGGTGAATGGCCTCCAAGAACATCGGATCCAAATAATCTCAGGGGTTTTATGTTCTGTCAAACATTTCATCAAATGGCATGAGAAACATATCTTTCATGTCCTTTTCATTTTTAAAATGGCTATATCTTTTACATTAGAGGAAAGTAGTTTTGATATGTGTTTTAAATTACTGCATATAATAACATTCTTTTCTAGAAATGTATTTTTTCCTTGTTTGAGCCAATGCAAAGATTTGGGTTTTTTTATAAGCACAGTTGATTCATTTAATTCTCTTTAAAATAAAACTTTTAAAATCCGAAATCACTCTCTTCTATTTTAAATAAAACAAAGAAACAGTTACAATTTTCAGCTTTTTCTACTGGATGGAATTTTTAAAAATTGATGAATAGGTAACATATAGTAGTCAAGATGATAACTAATCTGATTTAAAAAAAAGAAATGTGGGCTAGTGTAACAGAAGAATTGGGAAATGTGTTATCTAAATATGTCATGGGATATATTGACTTTAATCTGTAACATATGTGAAGTTTAATCATTAAGCAATGAATTCCTTTTCTGAGGTTCGTATGGTGAATATCAATGAATATAATATTTTTTGACCTGAATGAAATGCCCAAGACCAATCTCTCAAGATTTAATTACCCACTTAAAAGTCCCTAGGGTTTTTGAAGGAAAGCTTGAAGCCTATAGATCATGTTTCTTGGGCATGATCTTGAATGTATTGGAAGGTGAGGCCAGTACCGTCAGGGTCAGCCCTATCTAGAATTTTGGAACGGGCATTGCCCACCCTCATTTACTGGTGCTCACTGCAGATCCTACAGACCCAGGTGCCTTACGTCTTCATGATGATGGTAATTAAAAAAAAAAAAAAAAGAAGAACAAAATAAAATAATAACATTAACTTTTAATTAATGAGTGTGTGTAGGCACCACATGAGATATTTAAAACGAATGATCTCAAATCCACTTCTTTCTTCCTTTCTTCCTCCCTTCCTTCCTCTCTCTCTCTCTCTCTCTCTCTCTCTCTCTCTTTCAGTGAGTCTTTATTACAACCTGCTACAAGCCAGGCTCTGGCCAAGTTCACAGCAATGAATGAGTCCCTCACAGAACTGATGCCACAGTGGAGTAAGAAAACAGCCAGTAGCCCACAGAGAAATAAGGCATAACCACACCGTGAGACTGGCACAGTGGCAGTCATGGGACAGGGAGAAGTGGTGGTTCGTGGGGGGGGGGGGGGTTCTAGCTTAGATAGAATGATCAGAAAAGATTTTTCAAAGGAGATGCCTCTGATTTAAGGCTGGAAGGACCTGGAAGAGCCATTCTGAAGGAACAGTAGATGCCATTCTCTGAAGGAGGATGAAGCTTGCAGGTGTGAACAAGAGAGATGAGGCCAGGGAAGTTGGAAGGTAGTGCATGAAAGAGATGGTGTGGCCAGGTAGAGCAGGGGAAATGGGAGGGTGGTGATGCTGTGGCCTTGGGGGACATGCTCAGGACTTTGGATGTTCTTCAAAGAGGATCCATGGGAAGCACTAAAGGACTGAAAGCTGGGTGACATGAGTTGACTTTGGGTTTTAAAAGATTCCTCCATCTTCAATATAAGATGAAGAGTAGGGGAAGGAGTGTCAATGGTGGGGAAATTTCCAATCCTGGAAGTCCCATAGTGTCACTGATGATGGCAGTGGTGGGAACCCCAGGGGCGGCAGAGGAGATGGAGTACAGTACATGGTTTGGAAGTTCAACTGACAATATTGACTGGTGACGTCACCACAAGGGATTCCAGAAGGAAGGGTTTCAGGCTTAACATCATGGCCAATGAGTAGGGTGTGAAATTTGGGTGAGGAAGGGATTTTAAAGATGAAGTGCCAGGGATTCGTTTTAGAAATATTAATTTTGAGATATCATTTGGATATCCAGTCTGAGATTTCAAGCTAACATATTAGATAGGGGACTATGATGCCTTATCCACAATTCAAGAATCCATAAATCTCTAAGAAATGAAAAAGATTTTCGTCACTCTTTGACAGTAAAATCTGACTAAAACCAACCTGGGTCTCCTGACAGTCCTGGTTTAATCCACTGAGAATGTTCATACATTTGAAGCACAGCTATTGATATATTTAATTATAGGGCTATTTCCTGCACCCCACTGGGAATACAATGTGCCATGCACAGCAGATTAATTTTATAACATCCCTAAGGTTGAAACCCCTTTTTCTCTCCCTGCCATGACTCTGAATTTTGTGTACATCTGTGGATTTCTATAGAATTCTATAAGTCAATATGAAGGGCAAACATGGAGATATATGTTTGGATCTGGACCCTCAAGGGACAAGGAAAAGGGGCTGAATTTGGAAAAGTCATGATCAATTTCTTAGAGGTTCCCCCCCCCAAGCTTATAAACCAAGTTTCAAATATTTATTTAACATTATTCAAAGGTCTGGTTATTAGTGGCTTTTTTCCCCCCTCAAGTTCTTAAAGAGGTTTTTAGCAAGAAAGCTCTGACTCCTTGAAAACTCCAACGTGTCCTGAAAAATTGGTGGGAGGATATCAGCTTTGCCTAGGATCTCTCTACAGAGTACCACCAGCCCTGGCAAACAGTCAGTTAAACTTAGTGCCTGTACTCTGATTTGGCAGGAGAAGGCATGTCTTCAGATTCCATGATCTTGATTTTAATGGTTCAGCCTATGCCTTTGACCAGAACTCTCAGGGACTGTTTTTTATGATATCTTGTTACTAATCCATGTCTCTCAACTATCACCTAGTGAAACATTTTGGGAAAAAAAAAAAAAAAAACTGAAATGATGTCACCAAGTTGGATAAATCATATGTGGTGTTTTGTTTTTAAAATACGTTTCCCCACCCACATTTAATTTCTGCTAATTTTAGGGCAATTTGAAAATACAGAAAAGACTACACAGAATAAAATGAATATTGCCTACAACCTCATCATGGAGAAAACCTTTGTGATATTTTGATATTTTCCCTCCAGTTTTTGTCTTAACATGTTGGCTCTGAATCTATGTATTTCTGTATTCGCATAGCTGAGGTATTAGAGTATATTTAAGTTTGTGTTCTGTTTTTCTTTCAATATTCTCAGATTGTCATGTTTCATTCTCAGGAAAGAAACCTAAAAATAAAATGAGGGTGCCGGTGTATTAGTTCACACTGAGAACTGGACAAGCAGGCCTGTCCTCCCTGAGCCAGTGCACACATTATGCATGCTGCCAAGAAGCTCCGTGAGTATAAAAATGACAGAATAGAACAGGAATATAAACATCATTTCACAGTGGCATCTGCGGGAACTATACTTTCTTTAACCATTTCTCTCCCTTGGCTTTGTTTCCTAACTTTCGTGTGTGTGTGTGTGTGTGTGAGTGTGTGTGTGTGTGTGTGACTCTAATTCATGCCTGGCTATATATTTAATTTTTTTTCCTTAGGATAAATGGTTTGAAGTCAAAGACCTAGGTCAGAGAACATGAACTTTTTTGCTTGAATTTTTTTTTTTTTTGTTACGTCTTTCTCGTGAAATGATATATTAGCATTATAAAATTTGAAAAACACAGAAAAAGGAAAATGCAAACATAAACCACAAATATTCCTGTCACCTAAAGAAAGTGGTCACTCCTGTGTCATGTGTAGTCCCCTGTGATTTTGTGTGCCTGTATTTCTGCTTCCTTTATTCATGTCATGTGCTGTTAGGCTGTTTTATTGTTTTTTTCCCCTTTATCATTAGATATTTTTCGAAAACACAATTTTAAGGCTCCTCGCATTCTCCCAACTCGTAATATATTTGGCCATTTCCCTTTGATTGGGTCTACTGAGCTGTTTTTAACTTTTTGCTATCTCAAATACTATTGCCATAAACATCCCCACATTAAACCTTTGAACCAAATCCCATCATCAGAACCGAGGGCACTGAAACCAGGGACAGGGAAAGGGGCTTTTTAAAGCTGCTCTCAGCACATTTGTGTTTGCTAGGCAATTACAACTGCAAAGAGATGCTTCTCCGGGTTGATGGATCACAGACATGTTTCCTCTGAGAGAACTGACTATAAAACAGTGCGCCTTTCTTAGGGTTGGCATAGCCTTACCACGCACACAGCTGGATGAGCAGAGTGTGGGCTAGATTTGTGGGCCCACCTTCTTGGCCATGTGCTTTTGTTGCAGTAGACAACCCGTCCAACTTTACATAACAGTTGTGCTACATGTGATGTTTTATCCAAAGGCACAGAACTAGTAAATAAATGGTAGAGCTGGTTGGCAGATCCAAAGCTGATCAACTCCAAATCTGTTGTTCCTTTGGCTATGTTGTTCCTCCTGACCAGACGGGGAAGCTAGTGAGCTAGGGTTTCTGTACTTTCTTATGCGTGAAATTCATGACATGGCCCTGATCATAGTACATTTAGTTTTTGAAAAAGCGGTCACCACAGGATTATCTAAACATTCCATTCAGGCAATCACATGTATTATCTGGCTTCCTAATTTACCTAAACTTTGTAAAACAAAAAGTCTGAAGTTAGGGACTTCAGTTAAAAAACCTGCACATACACACACACACACACACACACACACACACACACACACAAAATAAAAACAATTAAACTAACTGTGGTCTTTAGGATTCTTGGAAAATGTCCCCTCAACCAATTCAACTGGGGAAAATGTTAAAAAAAAATACACATTTGAACACGACCTTAACATTCATAATACATAAAGTGAATAACCGTAAGTCAATTACTTGAAGGATCACTGCTGTTTTTGACATCCCACCAGGATGTTCTGGAATTTTATCCTGACCTAGTCATAGTTTTCCTTTTAAAATTTGGAAAGCAGCTTCCATCCAAAGGCAGACCGAGGATGAGAAAATGACAGTGAAGTGAGAACTGAAGACTTAATGTGTCCATTTTATGTTCTTTAAACCAGTCCTTTCTGTTGTGTATTTTGGCATGGTTTTTAGACATATGTTAGTCGATCTTTGCAAAGTTAGAAGTTGATTCAAAGCCAGATGTTAAGAAATAGACTGAGAAGGCAATTGTAATTTTTTGTCCCTAAATTTTTGTACAGGAACTTCATTGTAAAAATTGTTCTAAATGGATGGATGTCATTGAAAACTGGGCAAAAAGCATGGCTCTGGTGGAGAATCCTTGGGATTATTTATTAAACAGTGCCTATGCAGCACCAGTGGGACACAGTTGAAACATTCCTTCAGGTCTGGCACTGGTGTCAGGTGGACTTGCTCTGCGTTCTCTTTGAAATTTTTATTTTGAAATAATCTTAGGCTTAAAGAAAAGTTGAGGAAACAGGGCAAAGAATGTCCTTAGGTCTCCACCTATATTTTCCAAATTTGAACACATTTCCTAAATTGTTCTCTCTGTCTCTCTGACTCTGTCTCTCTTCAAGTGCATGCTTTCTAAAACCAGGAATGTTCTCTCAGGTAGCCATGATTGAATAACAAAATCAGGGAAATATTGTGACTACAATGCTATTATTTAATCTGTTGTTCTTATTTTAATTTTGCCTCGTGGACACTACCCCAACCAGGGAGCAGAGTTAACATCACCCCTAATGGGGCAGTCTGACCACCTTAGTCTGTTATGTGATGCCCTGAGAGGGCCACATCATCACATCTGTGATGTTCTTTCAAAAATACATAAGCTGCATCCCTTCTTGAGGAAACATCAGACAAACCCACAGTAAAGGGCGTCCTGTAACACAGCTGAGCAGGACTCGTCACAAGTGCCCGTGTAACCAATACAAAACAAAACGAAAAGGAGAAGCTGCACAAAAACGAAAGGGAGAAGCTGTTCCAAATGAACAGCCACAGCAGTTCTATCATTAGTAATTGCTTGAGCAGATGATTAACCCAATGATTTAACAACTGGATGGGGTCCCAGGAAATCAAATCCTCTCTTACTTAAGGAACATGAACTGGCACTTAGCACAAACACACGCATACTCCCCCCCCCACCCCCCCACCCCGCTCCGTGAGGCGGCGCAGACAGCTTTGACGCGCCTGTGGACAGTCCCTTGTAAGCTGTCAGCCTGCGGGTTTGACCGGCAGGCTCAGCCCTGCAGCCCGGGCGCAGGAACCCAGCACAGCGGCGGGCGGGGGCCAGGGTCTGGGGACCGGTGGCGCCGGCCGCCCGGGAACGGAGGCTTCGCGCGCGGTGCAGCTGCGTGCGCCCGAAGGACCCGGGGCTGCGCGGGGACTGCGCGTCCTGCCCCTGGCTCCGGAGCTGGAGCAAAACCATGCCCAGGGACAGAGCACAGCTCAGGCAGCAGAGCTTCCCTTTTCCCATCACGGCGCTCTGAGAATGATCATATTTGTCCAACGCAATAACCAGGAAATTTAGGGGCATTTACAGAGCACTTGGTGAGATTTTCATGACATGTTCTTTATATTACACAATTATGATAAGAAAAATAAAATACGACCCTTTTAGAAAAATATTAAACATAGATTTAGTATAAATCTTCCACTTGAACTATTTTCCACCCCCTCCCCCAACTCTTTAATGAGAAACTTGAACTTACCCCTGTGATCTGACTTTAAATTTGTCAGGTTTATGCTTGATATGGCTTTATGAAATTCCTCATCAGCC
Organism: Mustela nigripes; assembly: GCF_022355385.1. NCBI lineage: Eukaryota > Metazoa > Chordata > Mammalia > Carnivora > Mustelidae > Mustela > Mustela nigripes. The sequence goes on along the minus strand of NC_081563.1, from coordinate 93,843,745 downwards.
TCAAAACCAGGTTTCTTGGGTCTGAAGCTTATACAATTTCAGAGAGTGGGGAGACTTTAAGAGAATAGAAAATAACAATGATCAAACCAGGTTAAAAAAAAAAAAGTATTTACTTAGAATGAGAAAACAAGTCATAATAAATTCCTGGAAGCTTAGAGATAATAGTCTTTCTCTCTATAATATATTTAGGCCTGTGTTGGAACTGCTTTCTGTTTAGCATCTGGCTTCCCCTCACAACCTAGAATATTCTATGACTCCCAGCAATTCTGCCAGCACTCACGGGGGCTGGTGAAAACAAGGCACCCTGGACCTCAAGCTTGATTAGCTGCCCAATAATTATACCATTTTATACTCACTCCAAATAAGACAGTTTGTTGACTCAAGTAGAGAATACAAAATGGCCATTGTACCTCCATTAAAAAATGTACAACAGTTGAACATTAGACTCAAAAGCTCCTGCTTTTCTTTATTAGAAAAATGAACTGTTATAATTTCTTAGGATAATGAGTGTGGATTTCCAATCCACTCAATTTCTATGTATCAGACAAGGACTTTGAAAGAATGGCAATGATTTGTAAGACCCACGTGTCTAGTTATAGCAGGCATCCAGTGGCTGGTTTGGACAAAAAGGGTACTTTGGCCACTTCATTTCTGATGTACTAGAGCTGAAGTGACCTGGAGAGGACACCCCACAGGCCTCCCCACTCCCAGCTCCAGGGCCAGCACTTTCAGCACCAATGCCTCCTAGGGTACCTGTAATACAGCCTCTCCCACAACTCAATGTTCTGTTCCCCTGGGCATAGCCTCAACCTGCAAGAGGACCTTGCAGGTGAATGGGTATAGACTTGGCTCCAGCAAGGATGCCATTCATTGTGTGGGGACTCCAAGGAAAACCAAATCCTACTTCCCATGGGCTACTGTTCTACATGCCCTAATCAGGCTGCCTTGGGGTCAGATTCAACCAAGCACACCTTCACCTGAGGGAATAGAAGTACAACAGGGAGTGGGAAGCTCTGGGAGAGCGGACAGTGTGCTTTGTAGTTGCAGAAGGCTAGGTCAAAAATCAGATAATGTATGTGAAAGGGTTTTTTCTAAAATGGCCAAGTAGCCTCAGACAGATTTCTGGTCAAGATTTTTGGGATAGAAGCTCTAGGAAGAAATGTCTCTGATGTAGAAAAAAAGGCAGAAGAGTAGCAACAGAGTAAAAAACTGAGGGTTTTGGAAAGGAGGGGGATGGGGGAGGGCCGAGCCTGGTGGTGGGTATTAAGGAAGTCAGGTATTACAGGGAGCACTGGGTGTGGTGCATAAACAATGAATCTTGGAACACAGAAAAAAAAAAAAGAAGAAGAAGAAGAAGAAGAAGTAACATTAAACAGATTGCCAAACTCTGACAGTGAAAAAGAAATATATTTCCTAGCAGTTTCCATTCCGCTATTGCAGTATGGTGTAAAGGACAGTATGGGTGTCTGCCAGTTTAGGCAAATCACTTAGGTAAGTCTGTTGCATTGTTTGTGAAACCAGCTTCCCAAGAATCCTATCTCAGCTGTTATGAAGATCAAATGTGAGACATTCTTTGTAAATGGCTGAGGAAGCTTTGTGTTTATTTTTTTCTCTTTATGTGACTGTAGAAATGTCTGCTGTTCAAGTTCACCTAGAGTAGACCATTGAGAAAAGCCACACGTTTTTATTATTACAACTCATTTAATTCCAGAAATAAATACCTACCACCCTGAATCCTTTGAGAGATGCTGACAGAATCATGTTCTGTTTCCACCTCTCCATTGTGGTGATCATTTTCACCCAGGTTTACCTGAGTGTCCAGAACAGACTAAAAGGGGGGTGGGGTTTGAAATCACAAAAATGGCACATAGTTGCAGCCTGAAGCAACATATAAGGATGAGAAGCTATTTGTGGAGAGGATGGTTGACTTCTTCACAGATTAATGGCACATATCTATGTCTGTACTAGTTTGTTTTATTTTGGACGTATCTACTGTAGCACTAGCTGGGAGAGTCATTTTTCCCTTTTCCTAACCTTCCTGGGTCTCAATCTAGCTCCTGCCCTGCAGGCATCCCCGCCCCCAAACCACATGCCCAAAATGGCTCCTCAATTTGCTGTTCCCAAGAGGGTGGCTCTGAGCTCGGTTCTCATTTCTTCCGACGTCAGCCTGGATTTATACAGCCTTCCTATAGGGTTTCCTGCTGCAGGCCGCTACAGAGTGTTCTCGAACTTGCCACAGTTTAATGGCCAAACCTCATATTTAAAATATTATGGATACAAAGGGAGGAAAATAATTCTCAATAATGGACCATTGAGACCTTGTGGTGGTGTCAGTTTGAAAGCGTGGGCAGTTGAAGTCTCGGATCTTTAAAATGGAACTTAAAGAGCAGTGTGGCTTTGCTTCGGGAAGGCCTCTTTGTGACTCTCCTGCTTCTTTAGGGTCTTGGGGTGAAGAAGACCTTCAGGCAGAATTTTATTTAGAAACCCGAAGCCAGCAAGCAATAACAGCCTCCCAAGAGCATTCCTTTTGCCACAGGTGAAGTGAAAGTGCAGGAACCCCACATTTTCAGAAATTTTGTTCATATAGGATCACTGATAACCATCTAAAATGAAAGAACAAATACAGTTGTCCTCCTTCCCTGTCAGCATTTCAAGAATTTACTGGTAACTTAGCCAGATTTTTAATTGTCGTGTTACAGTAAACCACACACAAACGGGAAACAACAGTGTGTTAAAAATTGGAATTTTAAAAGTCTTTTAATTTGAGGGAAAAATGATTTACACACACAAATGAAAAAGGAAAAGAGATTTATCGTGAATCAAATATAAATTTTGTCTAGATACATTGAATATTTTCTTTCAAATTCGTAAATCCTGTTGATATATGTTCATTTACTATTTATGATCTAATTTGTGGCAGGAGTCCGTGTATATGCATTGTTAGAACAGGAAAAAATAATGTACTGATGGTAAACAGAATGCAGTGTTTTTTTCTTCATTTTTTAAAGTAATTTTTTTGGAACTAACTCCTGCAACAATTTCCATCTGCAACTTTATCTTCAGAAGTTTTAATTAGTTTTTAATTTCACTACTTGATTTTGATGAGTGCTGTTGGCAATGGAATCAGATGGCAGGCGACAGGTTTAATCAATTGCAAGTGCCTCCTATAACCTTCAGTTTGGGAAGTAAATAGGAGGAGAACAGAAACTCAGTGGCACATTCTCTTCTCTTTCAAACATATGTTCTTATTTAATAAATTCTCTCTCAAATAAAATAAGCCTATAGTTACTGGCGGTCAGTTTCATGTAATAGGAGCTACTACAGTTTCCCATTTAAAAAAAAAAAATAACAAGACTGCAATAAAACAAACAGTGAGTCACTTTATTGGGTATGAAGTAATAAACCAGTGGTTATAATGATAACTTCTATGACGTGCTTTAGAGGAAAACAACCTTGAATGTTTTGTTCAGTTTGGGGCAGGACTTCTCAGCTTCGTGGTACAGAAAACCAGTAGGTGATCAGATTCTGCCACTGCTCTGTGTTCTCACAGTGCCTGGAAGTCTTGGCTCTCAGCAATTATCCCAGCCATAATTAATTCATAATGAAGTGTGTCGTGTGTTGCTTAACGTCTCAATCTTCCATGAAACTCTGCAGAGGGGCAAGAACTAGTCAGCTTAGGTGGTTGAATTCCTGCCCGCACACATGAATGACTTGTGTCTCTGTGTGGGAGAGAGACAAGAAGAATGGGGGAAGAAAACAGAAGGAAAGAAAGAAGAAAGGAAAAGACAGAAAGCAATGGAAAAAGAATGAAAGAAAGGCATGATAAAGACAAAGAAGAAAATAGGAAACGAAAGAAAGAAAGAAAGGAGGCTCTTACTCATTAGCAACCTGCAGTCTCAAGATTCTGCCAAGCTTAGTTTACTCTTCACAAGATCGGTATCAATTAGGTCTTTCTAACTTTGCTTATCTTGTAAAGGCAAGTAAACCACAGCACTAGTAAAGGGTTTCCAAAGCCTGCTTCCAAGGCCCCCTCTGCTGCACCTTGCCGCCAGCATTCCACAGCCTCCCACAATACAGAGGCAGTAAATGAAAGCAAAGGCATTTCAACCATGACGTGTTGCTGAGTGCTGGGTGTTGGGACGAGCCTCATCCCTGCGGGTTCACACGGCGGAAACCCACAGGGTGACCCATCCCGGGCATCTGTGATGAAGACCGAACATCATTGCTCCTGGCAGGAGTAATACTTTGCGGACAACCTGGGAACTGTTGCTGGACGCGGGTTCTAGTCCCCTGGAAATGATATTGAACACCCAGGGAAGTTCTCTTAAAGAAGCAATAATTCGCGGCTGGATATTAACCAGATCTGTGACATACAGCACTGCCACATCATCTTCTCATTTCGCTCGCTCTAACCCTGCAGAACATTTCTAATACAGCAGGGGTGTTTGGTGAAATACGACTTTCTGATTGAATGAATGCCTGCAGGGCCCCATGATAAACAGCAGTTCAAGCACACTGTGGCTTTTAATGAGGGACAAGTGCCAAAGCCTGCAGATGAGTTTGTAGCACGCATGCCTTTGTTTGCAACCCCCTTCCCCTCCCTGGTCCCTCAACCCGATTTATCTGTTTATTTTTCATCACGTCTGACTGTGACCAATAGCTTTTGTATGGCGAACATCAGTGTTTTTGCCTGCCTTGTAACATTCTGTTTTTTCTCTGTCTCTTTGCTCTCAGATGACAAGCTATTTTTGCCTATAAGGCAGTTTTATAGAAAAGAAGTTTTAAAGAAACATTTACTGTGTGGCAGGATTTATATAAGCCCATTGGCATGAAATAGTTGAAGTTTATACACCTTATCGCTTTAGTTTCCCCCTTCTTTTTATTATCCTTTTTTTGGGTTCCTATTACTAACATATTTCATTTTCTTCCAGTGTATTTTTCCAGTACTAAAGCTATGCTTTTTTTAGGTCTACCTAGAAAATTTTCAGTTACATCATTTGCACAAATATGTTGATGTTAACATTGAAAAACCTCTTTGCTTGCAGTTGTATATTTTATTTGGCTAAAAATGGCTCATGTCTAATACATTACATGTCCTTTGGTGATACTATTTAAGCGAGAAATTCCAAAACTCACAAATACCGAATAGCCAAAAGTTCCAAAGCTGTGCATGAACACTAAACATGCAATATATCTCCTCCTTTTCCAAACAGAAATAGATTTCTCTCTGATTTGTTTGATAAATTTGACCCAAGATTTCCATTTGGAGTTATTGGAGTTCCTACTGTTTTTCTGTGTGTTGGTGGGCCAAGGCCTAATCACCCCGAAGCCCCACGGAGGCCATAAATTACAGCGATGAGGTGAAGCTTTGTATTCCTTCGGCTACAGAAGAAGGACCATTTTGCTGCAGCCTATTTTGACAGGCATGAATTTAATTCATTGTTTTATGACAGATGGGAAAAGTGTACATGCTCATAGTACTGATTTATGGTCATTTGGGTCTGGAGGATTCTATAATTTGCAACTAATGTGAAAACAGATGGATAGGCAGACACCAAAGGTTAGGCTGACCCGTGGGTTCTCTCCCCTGGTTACAAATGGCGTCCATATGCGTCCAATCTCTCTGGGTGAGGTCTTCGTCGGGACGGCCAGACTCTGTAGAGCCCGCTGCACTTCTTTTTTCTTTTCCTGAGTAAGTCAGTGTAAGTGAAATTGGGGGAATATTTCTAAGCCTCAGTATTTCAAGAGTCGTTCTGTGCCTTTGGAACCTGTGGGATTCTTCTTTTTCTTTTGTTTCTTTTCAAATTAAAAAAAAGCACTTTTCTAAGGTATATGCAATATGTACATTATTATCCAAACAAGTAATACCATCTCAAGGCATCGGTGGCTGTTTTCATTCCAATTGACAAATTTATTTTAATAGAATGATTGATTGAAAACCAGCAGTTGGGGAGTTTCAAAGGAAATACCTTGAGCTCAGGACGGGCATGCATTTCTGTGAGAAATGAGTTTGTGCTTAGATAAATGAATTTCTACTTTACAAATGATTTTGCATTTTTAGAAAATAAGTGAATTATCGAGTGAAATTGTTTGGTTGATGCTAAAAGTATTTAATACATTTTTGACTATTAGGTGATTTTGCCAAAGAAGAAACAGCAGTGATTGTATCTCTTTTTGAAAAAAGAAGGAAATTTTAGACCTTCAGTAACAAGGTAAATCCACAGTTAATTTTAGTTGAACTGGTACTTGCAATCCATGTAAAGATATAACATTAAGAAGTCATGTATTATGTTGTTGCTTACCATCTTCAATTGGCATAACGTTATTATTAGCTTCATTTTATAACATTTCAGCATTAAAACTGAACAAGTTATTAATTTTAGTTCTGGAGATGGAATAAAGTTGCTTAATTTCATTTCATTTTGAAAACTGGAAGTGTAGATTTCTAGTTCCTAAACCAGGAATAGAAAATTTAGGTATAATTAAGGGCTGGCATAGTCTTGACAAAATCAACATTTTGACAATAAAAGCCAGAAGACATAGTGATTTACAGTGTTAAAATATTGTTTTGTTTTATTCTGATTTAAAATTGCAAGTTAGCCAGTCCAAGGGCTACTCCTGAGGTTTAACCAACACGAAACTATCCGTTGCTCCAATTAGCAGAACATTGGCAGCCTCGGGGCTCTGTGAAGATGGCCGTATTAACCTCACTTGACATACCCACCTTTGTACATTTACCCTTGGAAGAAAAAATTTAACTCGCTGGTAACTGATTTTAAGTAGCATCTAGAAAAAAATAAGCCAAGCAAACCAAATTAAGTGTTTTCTGACAGCTGTGGTCTACTTCACCATAAGGTCCTCTTTAATCACTGAAAGAAAATCATGTGCATGTACTTTTAAATGCTTCGCTTCCTGAAGGAGCTTCAGGCTCAGGATGTCATTTCTATTTCATACAGTAGCTACCACCGTCTCGTTGCTGGGTCAGATGTGGGTGGCCTCATCAGAAGATACCAAAAAGAATCATGTGAAAGCCAGAGAAATGAGAAAGGCCAAGGTCTGGCCTTAAAAAACTTTCTCTTGGCCCACATGTTTAATATTTGTTGAGCTTTCAGATTGTTGATGTAAGAGCAACCTTATTTGCAATGTCACTTGACTGGAGTGTCAAGTTTTTAAAGATTTTATTTATTTATTTGAGAGAAAGAAAGGTACACCCTGGGTGTTATATGTAAGTGGAGAATCACTAGATTTTACTGCTGAAACTAGTATTACACTATATGTTAACTAACTAGAATTTAAATAAAAACTTGAAACATTAAAAAAAAAACAGGTAGGAGAGACATCTTTTTATTATGTACTTTTTTAAATGGCTATGGCTAATTTCACATATGTATTCATATCAATTAATTGGATAGGGCCCTATCTAAACCCCACCGGTGCTGGGAAATGTGGAAAGGTGGCCACTGAGCCATCTTGCTGAGGCATCTCCCATCCCTGCTCCCAACCATCCTGCACCCATACCTGTCCCTGCCTGTACTTCATTTTCGTTCATCATCCAGAGCTTCCTCTCCTCCCCAACCTCTTCAATTACTCAGTGGCATCAGTGCTAGAGGTTGGATGGTGATCAAGAACTCCAGGAACCCTGATTTTGTGGGGTGCATGGTCTCCCTTGAATAATTTGACTCTCCCTCTTGGCATTCCCCAAATTCCCTAGGGCATATCTCTTTTAAGAATTTGCCCTCTCAGGTGGTTGGTTATTCCCATCTTTCTCTTTCACTAGGGACCTCATTTGATTATATTAATTTTTGAAATCCATTACCTACCTCAGTGCCTGGGACATTAACAGTTAGTTGTTCAATAAAAATTAATGGGAAGTTAGATATGTGAAAGAAAACCAAAGTCATCTCCATAATGATCGCAAACAGGCTGCATGAAGTAAAGTAAAAATAAATCCATAACATATACGTACTAATAAAATGATTTCAGTAACAACTACATATGAAGAAACCAATTTTATATTTATTTTACTTTTTAAACTTTTGCTTGCATTTGTTTTTCATTGCTCAAATAATGCATAGTTACATCCCTATTGGCAGCATTTCCTGAAATTCACACAAAGTAAAAGTTAACTTTTCTGACTTCCTCCTCTTCCCACATTTTTCTCCTGAGGACAGAATGGCTTATTTTGTCATTCCTGTATCCATGAATATTTAGAGTGAGTCCAATCTTTTATTATTATAAATTTAAAACAAATATTCTTATATACTCTGTGCAAATGTGGCACTATTTCCAGCTGATACACATAAAAGTAAAATGTGGGGCCAAGGGGAAATGTGTATTACATTTTTTTAAAAGATTTTATTTATTTATTTGACAGATAGAGCTCAGAAGTAGGCAGACAGGCAGGCAGAGAGAGAGGATGAAGCAGGCTCCCTGCTGAGCAGAGAGTCCAATGTGGGGCTCAATCCCAGAACCCTGAGATCATGACCTGAGCTGAAGGCAGAGGCTTAACCCACTGAGCCACCCAGGTGCCCCTGTGTATTACATTTTAATAGATGCTGCTAAATTTTGATTCAAAAAGACTACTGTTACTTTCATTACAACATAATTTTTTTAATGTTGTGAGTGTGAGGGATCTAAAAGAGATAGTTGATAATTCTAATTTGTATTGTCCTAATCAGGTTTTTTTCATTTTTATTGATTTATAGAGGTTCTTTATATTATAGACACTGGATACTTTATATATTTTAAATACATTGACATATGTTGTTAATATATTTCTTCATTCTGTTACTTTTCCCTAAACTTTGTTGACTCCTGTTTATTGTTCACTGCTTTAAACATTTATGGGAAAAATACTTTCTGTGATTTTTACATGGCTTAAGAAATTCTCTTCTGTCAGACTGTTTTAATTAGACATTTTATTATAATACAATTGTGTTGATATTTGTTTTGCTTTTTGTTTTCTTATTTATATAGATATTATTCTGGAATTTATTAATGTGTGTAGTGTAAGTAGAGATTTTTTTTCCTACTCAATTTCCCTGGTATCAATCATTGAATAATTCTTCTGTCTCTTACTGATCTGAAATGCTACTTTGCCATAAATGTAATAAACATTTTATTCTCATAATTGTAGTAAAATTAGCAAGTAAAAATCATACAAATAAGATGAAAATTATTAGTAATCCCAATACTTTAAACTACTTGGGGGGACGCCTGGGTGGCTCAGTCAGTTAAGTGGTTGCCTTTGGCTCAGGTCATGGTCTTGGGGTCCTGGGATCAAGCTATGAGTCAGGCTGTCTGCTCAGTGAGGAGTCTGCTTCTTTCTTTCCCTGCTCATCTCTGCGTGCTTTCTTTCTTTCTCTCAAATAAATAAATAAAATCTTTAAAAATAATAAAAAATAAAATACTGTATAATATTTAGATGATTTCTCTCCATGCATAATATAAGGGTTTATTTTTAAGATTTTATTTATTTATTTGACAGAGCGAGATCACAAGTAGACGGAGAGGTAGGCAGAGAGAGAGTGAGAGAGAGGGAAGCTGGCTCCCTGCTGAGCAGAACTCAATCCCAGGACCCTGAGATCACGACCTGAGCCAAAGGCAGCGGCTCAACCCACTGAGCCACCCAGGCGCCCCTGCATAATATAAGTTTATACAGCTGATATTTTATCCATCCCCTTCTCACCATATGATATATATTTTAATATATCATTGTGTTAGTAATTTAAATAACAATAAAATACTATGTCTGCTATCAGGTTAACATAGATTTCAAAATGACAATATGCAAAAATAAAATAAAATAATAAAATGACAATATGCAAGGTTAGTGAAGTTGGAGTTTGATTGGAATGTTTACATTGCTACTGGTAGCAATTTTTTCTGTTTCTATTCAAATGCTCTGGAATAAACTCATAAAATAATTTAAGGGTACTATCAGGTTTTATGCTTTGATCTGTAGTTAATTTTTAAGATATATATGCAAAAGGAATAACCAGACATGAGTTCAAAAATTAGTATTTAATACATGGCAGGTATATTTGGTAAGACTAAAAAGCAGGTGAACACTAAAATGTTCAACAATGAGGATGGTTGGATAAATAAGGGTACATTCCTGGGATGGAATCCTATTGACTTAGTGCAATGGGGCTTTGTAGGCCTGGCTTGGCAGTCATTGGTGCTCTTTGCCAAATATTCTCAGCTCCCTACCTCCTGGGCATGTGGGAGGCTCACACTTCCTGGACACCTTGCGTTTGGGTGGGGCTGTGGGACTGCCTGACAATGAGTCATGAGTGGAAGCGACACGCATCATTTCCAGGCCGGAACATTTAATTGCTAACGGGAAACACTCCAGGTTTAACAAAAAGTCCAACAATATTTGAAATGACATGGCTGACTGATGATAATAAGTAGAGATCTTCTGCTAACCAGAAATGGAAATATAGATTAGAAAGAAACAGACATGTGTTGTTTTAAGCCACTAAACACTAGTCAGTAGCCATTGATTAATACAGATGAGAAAAGATTCACAAAACAATACCAACTGGAAAAATAAGGTAAAAATGTGTTGCATATATATGAAGTCAATTTTGTGTGTGTATGTATGTGTAAAATAATGTTACAAATAGCTGCACCAAATTAAGTTTTTACCTTTGAGTGTTGAAGTTATTAGTTTTATTTTCTTATATTTCTTTCTATATTTTCCCAAACCAACACATATTATTGTGTTATTATAGAGTTGACCTTTAAACCTTTATAAGCATATAAAATGGCTGCATAGTGTTTCAACATATGAATATATACATAAATTTGGCTTCTTATTGTTAAGAGTTTTAGTTATGGTTTCTACTATTTTCATAAGATAGTAATTGTTATCCTGTGTATGTAATTCTTACTCAGCAATTAAGGATTGTCTATGGGATTCGTGGTAGAATTAATTATTCAATGATTATAGATGATTTAAGGCCTATAGAAGTGGTATTTATTTACTTTCATTAGCCATTGTATCAACTACATTTTTATCTAGAAGTGCTCATTCACAAAAATGCCCGTATCGGAGTCTGTCTTTCTTTCTTTCTTTTTCTTTTTTTCTTCCTTCCTTCCCTCCTTCCTTCCTTCCTTTCTTTTCTTTTCTTTCTTTCTTTCTTTCTTTCTTTCTTTCTTTCTTTCTTTCTTTCTTTCTTTCTTTTTCTTTCTTTCTAGTAAAACTTTATATTTATATTAGAGAGGGAGATATGGTGGGGGAGGGGCAGAAGAAAAGGGAGAGAGAATCTTAAGCAGGCTACATGCTTCTGAACCACATAAGCACCCCTGTAAAACTTTGTAGTTTGACAAGGAAAATCTTCGAATCATATTTTCTTAATTCAGTGTGTCTTAAGATATCCAAGGCAAAGTACCAAAATTATATTTTACTTCCAATCTGTTGTGGACTGTGATGTGAACCTACAGTACATAACCAGGACCTACATGGAGCCACTTGTGTGTAAATCATGTGAGTCTGACATCGCTTAAACTTGTCTTTGAATTCAACAAGTCCATTGATGACACTTATGAATACCAAGACAATACCAAATTACTCGAAAATTTTTAAACATTTACACTCAATATCTGTATTTGTGTGGTTTGATAATAAATAAATCACTGACCAACAGTAGCTGTGATCAATACATGAATAGCACTAATTTGTGTTTCTTTAGTTTTAATTAAATGCAATTAAATTTAATTTTTACTCCATTTTTGGCAAGTTATTCTTTCATGATCTTTGTTCCTTTGTGTGTTGAATTCATAGTTCCTGTCACTTGTGTTAAGTTTGACATCTGCTAAGGGCTTTGACCCTTTTTGATGGTTGTACATATTATGTGTTTGTGGATTCTTTGTTCATATCTTATCATATCAAGGAAGGAATTTGAGTGCCCATCTTTTCATCCTGAGTGGATGGAGAACAAATGCCATGCATTGTAATGAAAAGACAACCAAACTGGCCTTTCTAATTTCACACAAAATAATCTTAAGTCAAAGTTTTTCAAGAGACAAAGAAGAACACTATATATTATAAAAGGGATAATTCATCAAGAAGATATGACAATTTTAAATTCACATAGATCTAACAACAGAGGCACAAAAAAAACCTGAGGTAAAAATTGAAAGAATCAAAGGGAGAAATGGAAAATTCAATAATAGTGGTTGAAGACTTTAATAATGGCTAAAACAATAAAGTGAAATTAATGAGGAACTAGACAACTTGAATAACAACATAAACCAGTAAGACATAGCAAACACTGAAAGAACATTCCAATCAACAACAGAAAAGTACATATTCTTTTGAAGTACACATGGAACAATGTCCACAATAAACTGCTAGCCCCTAAAATAAGTCTCAATAAATAGAAGAGAATTAAAATAATACATTTTTCCCATACTACAATGGGATAATAGAAACAAAAGAAGGAAATTTGGGAAATGCACAAATATATGGAAATTAGAGAATACTCAAGAAATCAGTTAATCAAAAAGAAATCCAGGTGAATACAGAGCCAGGCATTCATAACAAATACTAGAAACCAAATCAACGCCATATAAAAAAGATTATACAGCATAACCAAGTGAGATCTATCTAAATGCAAGGTTAGTTCAACATACTAAAATCAATAAAAAAATACACCGTATTAATAGAATAAATCAAAACCACAAGATCATTTCAAGAAATGCAGAAAATGTACTTAAAAAAAACCCCACTCTTTCATAATACCCAAAAACCAAGAAATAGAAAGAAATTTCCTCAACTTGATAAAGGGCATCCATGACAAGACAGCTAGCACTGTATTTAATAGTAATAAGAGTAATTGGTTGATTACTACTTGTAATCTGTTAGTACTTATTAAGCTTTTACTAAATTAGTAAGGTCTCCAGCAAGGTCTAAAGGGAGTGGGGAGATGAGGGTAGGGGTGGGGAATCACTGTGACAAGTACAGAGAGCTAGGATTTGAGTCTTGTCTCTTCTTCTCACCACCCAGTGAATTTGGGCATCACTTAAATTAGCTGAGCCTCAGGTTCATACCCATATTGAGACTTTCCCTACAAGCTTCTGAGGATGATGGCATCACTTGAAGCATGCAAACTACCTGCTGGACTTGGCATAAGGTTATAAGAATGTTATTTTCCTTTAGAAGTTTCTCATTTATAATTAAATGAGAAATTAAATGGTCGAACCATTTTTTTAAATTTTTTTATTTTTTATAAACATATATTTTTATCCCCAGGGGTACAGGTCTGTGAATCACCAGGTTTACACACTTCAAACCATTTTTATATGGGGTTGTTTGCCATTTGCTATTGAGTTTTAGACATTCCTTTATTTACTCTGGACATTAAAACCCTAACAGATATATGATTTCTAAATATTATCTACCATTGTGTGGGTTTTTCTTTTTACTTTCTTTTAAATGTCCTTTGAATTGCAAAATTACTGATGGGGTCCAATGTATGTTTTCCTTTGGCTATTTGTGTTATGAGATCATGTACAAGACATCATTGCCAAACCCAGATTCATAAAAGGTTTCCCTCATGAGCACCTGGGTGACACAGTCCATTAAGCATCTGCCTTTGGCTCAGGTAATAATCCCAGAGTCCTGGGATCGAGCCCTGCATCAGGCTCCCTGCTCTGCGGGAAGCCTGCTTTTCCCTCTCCCACTTCCGCCTGCTTCTGTTTCCTCTCTCACTGTGTCTCTGTCTGTCAAATAAATAAATAAAATAAAATAAAAATTAAAAAAGAGATTTCCCCTATGTCTTCTTCTAAATTTTAAATTGTTTTAATTTTTATATTCAGATTATTGATCTAATCTGAGCAAATTTTTGTATATGGTATAAATAGGGGTTTGACTTTATTTTTTTGTTTGAATATCCAGTTTTAGTACCATTTGTTGTAGAGATCATCCTTTACCTCCAGCAAATGGTCTTTCTACCCTTGTTGAAAATCAGTTGGCTGTAGAAGTATGGTTTTATTTTGGATTCTCAATTTTAGTCCATTGGTCTATGTATCTATATCAAGGAATTACCACACTGTTTTCCATATTGTATCTTTGTAGTAAGTTTTGAAATCAGGAAGTGTGAGACCACCAACTTTATTTTTTTCTTTCTTTTTTATTTTATATTTTTTAAGATTTTATTTATTTGAAAGAGCACATGTGCACACACGAGTGAGCAAGCTGCGCAAAGGGCAGAAGGAGAGGGAGAGAAATAAGCAGACTCCACACCGAGTACAGAGTCCCACCCGAGGCTTATCTCACAATGCTGAGATCATGACCTAAGCTGAAATCAAGAGTTGGGCATTCAACTGATTGAGCTGCCCAGGCACCCCATGTTCTTCATTTTCAGTATTGCTTTGTCTATTCAAGGCCCCTTGAAATTCCATAGGAATTTAAGGATCAGTGTCATTTGCAAATGTCTTCTATCATTCCAAGGGTTGCCTCTTTGTTTTGTTGACTGTTTCTTTTGCTGTGCAGAAGCTTTTTATCTTGACAAAGTCCCAAAAGTTCATTTTTGCTTTTGTTTCCTTTGCCTTTGGAGACCTGTCTTTAAAGAAGTTGCTGTGGCTGATGTTGAAGAGGTTACTGCCTATGTTCTCCTCTTGGATTTTGATGGATTCCTGTCTCATATTGAGGACTTTCAACCATTTTGAGTTTATCTTTGTGTATGGTGTAAGAGAGTGGTCCAGTTTCATTCTTCTATATATAGCTGCTCAATCTTTCCCGGACCATTTATTGAAGGGACTATCTTTTTTTCCACTGGATATTTTTCCCTGCTTTGTCAAAGATTATTTGACCAAAGAGTTGAGGGTCCATATGTGGACTCTCTACTCTGGTCCACTGATCTGTGTGTCTGTTTTTGTGCCCGTACCATGCTGTCTTGGTGATCACAGCTTTGTAATAAAGCTTGAAATCAGGCAATGTGATGCCCCCAGATTTATTTTTCTTTTTCAACATTTCCTTAGGGATTCAGCGTCTTTTCTATTTCCATACCAGATTCCATCCAAATTTTAGTATTGTTTGTTCCAGCACTTTGAAAAATGCAAGTGAAATTTTGATCAGGATGGCATTGAAAGTATAAATTGCTCTGGGCAGTATAGAAATTTTAACAATGTTTATTCTTATGATTCATGAGCATGGATTGCTCTTCCATCTTTTTGTGTCTTCTTCAATTTCTTTCATGAGTGTTCTGCAGTTCCTTGAGTACAGATCCTTTACCTCTTTGGTTAGGTTTATTCCAAGATATCTTATGGCTTTTGGTGTTATAGTAAATGGAATCAATTCTCTAATTTCCCTTTCTATATTTTCATTGTTAGTGTATAAGAAAGCAACTGATTTCTGTGCATTGATTTTGTATCCTGCCACATTACTGAATTGCTGTATGAGTTATAGGAATTTGGGCTTTCCATATAAAGTATCATGTTATCTGGGAAGAGAAAGAGTTTGACTTCTTCTTTGCAAATTTGACTACCTTTTCTTTTTGTTGTATGATTGCTGTTGCTAGGACTTCTAGTACTATGTTGAACAACAGTGGTGAGAGTGGGCATCTTTGTCATGTTCCTGATCTCAGTGGGAAGGTTTATCAATTTTTCCCCATTGAGAATGATATTTGCTGAGGGTTTTTCATAGATGGATTTTATGGAGTTGAGGAGTGTTCCTTCTATCCCTATACTTTGAAGAGTTTTAATCAGGAAAGGAGACTGTGTTTTGTCAAATGTTTGTTCTGTATCAATTGAGAGGACCATGTGGTTCTTCTCTCTTCTTGATTTGACAAAGGGCTGATATCCAAGATCTATAAAGAACTCCTCAAACTAAACACTCCCCCCCAAAAAACCCCCCAAACCCCCAGATAATCATGTCAAAAAATGGTCAGAAGACATGAACAGACACTTCTCCAAAGAAGACAGACAAATGGCTAGCAGACTCATGAAAAAATGTTTATCATCATTAGCCATCAGGGACATTCAAATCAAAATCACATTGAAATACCACCTTACACCAGTTAGAATGGCAGAGATTATGCTGAGTGAAATAAGTCAAGCAGAGAGAGTCAATTATCATATGGTTTCACTTATTTGTGGACCATAACAAATAACATGGAGGACATGGAGAGTTAGAGAGGAGAAGGGAGTTGGGGTAAATTGGAAAGGGAGGTGAATCATGAAAGACTATGGACTCTGAAAAACAATCTGAGGGGTTTGAAGTGGCGGGAGGGTGGGAGGTTGGGGTACCAGGTGGTGGGTATTATAGAAGGCACGTATTGGAGCACTGGGTGTGGTGAAAAAATAATGAATACTGTTATGCTGAAAATAAATTTAAAAAATTAAAAAAAGATTAACAAGACAGTAAACAACAAGTGTTGGAGAGGATGTGGAGAAAAGGGAACCCTCTCATACTGTTGGTGGACATGCAAGTAGGTGCAGCTGCTATGTAAAAGAGTGTGGAGATTCCTTAAAAAATTAAAAATAGAGCTACCCTATGACCCAAAATTACACTACTGGGTACTTACCACAAAGATACAGATGTAGTGAAAAGAAGGGCCATCTGTGCCCCAATGTTCATAACAGCAATGGTCACAGTCACCAAACTGTGGAAAGAGCCTAGATGCCCTTCAACAGATGAATGGATAAAGAAGATATGGTCCATATATACAATGGAATATTATGCCTCCATCAGAAAGAATGAATACTCAACTTTTGTATTAACATGGATGGGGCCGGGGGAGATTATGCTGAGTGAAATAAGTCGAGCAGAGAGGCAATTATCATATGGTTTCACTTAACTTGTGGAGTGTAAGGAATAACATGGAGGACATTAGGAGAAAGAAAGGAAAAGTGAATTGGTGGAAATCAGAGGGGGAGATGAACCTTGAGAGACTGTGGACTCTGAGAAACAAACAGGATTTTGAAGGGGAGACTGGTGGGCAGATGAGTGATCCTAGTCGTGGGTATTAAGGATGGCTCATATTGCATGGAGTACTGGGTGTGGTGTATAAACAATGAATCTTGGAACACTGAAAAAATAAATAAATAAATAAATAGAATCAGCCAAGCAAACAAACAAACAAAGAATTTAGGGATCAGCTTTCCCATTTCTGCTCCAAAAGATCATTGGAATTTTGGTAAGAATTGCTTTAATTCTGTAAATCACTTTGCGTAGCATAGCCATCTTAAGAATATTGTATATTCCAACCCACAAATATAGATGTTTTCCCATTTATTTAGATCCTCGTCAGTTTCTTTCAGCAATGTTTAAAGTTTTCAGTTAACAAATCATTTGGCTGCTTAAATTTATTCCTAGATACTTTATTATTTTGGATCCTATGATAAAAGGAATTATTTACTTAATTTCCTTTTTGGATTGTTCATTGCTGGTGTGAAGAAACACATCTGATTTTTGCATTCTGATCCTATACTCCACAACTTGCTAAAATTATTTGTTAGCTACAGTAATGTGTGTGTGTGTGTGTGTGTGCTGATCTTTCCATTTTGTTTTTACATTGTTTCTATGTTTTTTTCTAGTCTTTGATTATGTTTAAGGACGTTGATTTAAAATCTTTGCCTAGTAAGTCCTGTGTTTCTTCAAGTATGGTTTCTATTGATCTGTTTTTTCCTATAAATGGACCATACTTTCTTGTTTGTTTGAATGCCTTATAAATTTTTTTGTTGAAAACCAGACGTCTTAATATTATAAGGTGGAAATCAATTTCTCCCCTTTCCCCAGAATTTGCTGGTGCTGATTGTTGTGCTTTTTTTTAAGTGGTTTATTAAAGGAGTTATGTGTTTATTACCTTTTCCAAACTATTTTCACAAAGATTATATTTCTGATTATGTGGTGTCTGAAGTCGCTGATTTATTGTCTTGGTGGTCAACCAGTGACCTGACAGAGGCTCCCTTAAATGCCTGCAGCCAGAAAGAGGTTGGTGGAGGGAGAGAGAGGAAGAAAGGAACAAAGAGAGAGAGAAAGAAAAAGCAAAAGAAAAAAAAAAGAAAAAGACTTCTCTCCTGGTCTTTGTAGCTTAGCACTCCTTTACACGACTAACCCAGGTCATCCATAACTCAGCCTTATCCTTCAGGCAGCCTGGTTTTGCAGAGGCTGTTGATCTGCAACATGAGTTCTTCAACTTTGAAGAATCTCATTCTACTATTCACATATTGTGTTGCTTAGGCTTTTGCTTTTTCAGAGGTCAAAAAGTATAGTTTAAAAGGTGCATTTGCGGATCATCTCCGGGGAGGAGTCAAGATGGCAGAGAAGTAGCAAGCTGAGACTGCTTCAGCTAGCTGGAGATCAGCTAGATAGCTTATCTAAAGATTGCAAACACCTGAAAATCCATCGGCAGATTGAAGAGAAGAAGAACAGCAATTCTGGAAACAGAAAAACAACCACTTTCTGAAAGGTAGGACCGGCGGAGAAGTGAATCCAAAGCGACGGGAAGATAGACCCCGGGGGGAGGGGCCGGCTCCCGGCAAGCGGCGGAGCAACCGCGCACAAAATCAGGACTTTTAAAAGTCTGTTCCGCTGAGGGACTTCGCTCCAGAGGCTAAACCGGGGCGAAGCCCACGCGGGGTCAGCGTGGCCTCAGGTCCCGCAGGGTCACAGAAGGATCGGGGGTGTCTGAGTGTCGCAGAGCTTGCGGGTATTGGAACGGGAAAGCCGGCTACAGAGACAGAGCCGACAGTAAGCTCACAGCTCCGTGTTACCTTGAACCGGTCGCAGGCTCGGTGACCTCGGAGCGCGTCCAGAGGTCAGGCAGACGGGAGTAACTGGGCGCTGTTCTCTGAGGGCGCACTGAGGAGTGGGGCCCTGGGCTCTCGGCTCCTCCGGGCCGGAGACAAGGAGGCCGCCATTTGTATTCCCGTCCTCTGGAACTCTACAGAAAGTGCTCAGGGAACAAAAGCTCCTGAAAGCAAACCCGAGCGGATTACTCACCCCGGCCCCAGGTAAGGGCGGTGTAATTCCGCCTGGGGCAAAGACACTTGAGAATCATTACAACAGGCCCCTCCCCCAGAAGATCAACAAGAAATCCAGCCGAGACCAAGTTCACCTACCAAGGAGTGCGGTTTCAATACCAAGGAGAGCAGCAGAATTCCAGAGGAGGAGAAAGCCAAGCACGGAACTCATGGCTTTTTTCCTGTGATTTTTTTTAGTCTTGCAGTTAATTTAATTTTTTCTTTTTCATTTTTTTTTTTCTCGCCTTCGGGTAAAATTTTTTTTTAACTGTTACCTTTTTCTTTTTTAACGATTTTTTACTAGTTTATCTAATATATATATATTTTTTTACATTTTTCTTAGGTGTTTTCTTTTTTTAAAAAATTCTTTTCTTTTCTTTTCTTTTTTTTGTTTTTTCTTTTTTCTTTCTTCCATTTTGAACCTCTTTTTATCCCCTTTCTCCCCACTCACGATTTTGGATCTCTTCTAATTTGGTTAAAGCATATTTTCCTGGGGTTGTTGCCACCCTTTTAGTATTTTACTTGCCCCTTCATTTACTCTTATCTGGACAAAATGACAAGACGTAAAAATTCAACACAAAAAAAAGAACAAGAGGCAGTACCGAAGGCTAGGGACCTAATCAATACAGACATCGGTAATATGTCAGATCTAGAGTTCAGAATGACAATTCTCAAGGTTCTAGCCGGGCTCGAAAAAGGCATGGAAGATATTAGAGAAACCCTCTCGAGAGATATAAAAGCCCTTTCTGGAGAAATAAAAGAACTAAAATCTAACCAAGGTGAAATCAAAAAAGCTATTAATGAGGTGCAATCAAAAATGGAGGCTCTCACTGCTAGGATAAGTGAGGCAGAAGAAAGAATTAGTGATATAGAAGACCAAATGACAGAGAATAAAGAAGCTGAGCAAAAGAGGGACAAACAGCTACTGGACCACGAGGGGAGAATTCGAGAGATAAGTGACACCATAAGACGAAACAACATTAGAATAATTGGGATTCCAGAAGAAGAAGAAAGTGAGAGGGGAGCAGAAGGTATACTGGAGAGAATTATTGGGGAGAATTTCCCCAATATGGCAAAGGGAACGAGCATCAAAATTCAGGAGGTTCAGAGAACGCCCCTCAAAATCAATAAGAATAGGCCCACACCCCGTCACCTAATAGTAAAATTTACAAGTCTCAGTGACAAAGAGAAAATCCTGAAAGCAGCCCGGGAAAGAAGTCTGTAACATACAATGGTAAAAATATTAGATTGGCAGCTGACTTATCCACAGAGACCTGGCAGGCCAGAAAGAGCTGGCATGATATTTTCAGAGCACTAAACGAGAAAAACATGCAGCCAAGAATACTATATCCAGCTAGGCTATCATTGAAAATAGAAGGAGAGATTAAAAGCTTCCAGGACAAACAACAACTGAAAGAATTTGCAAACACCAAACCAGCTCTACAGGAAATATTGAAAGGGGTCCTCTAAGCAAAGAGAGAGCCTACAAGTGGTAGATCAGAAAGGAACAGAGACCATATACAGTAACAGTCACCTTACAGGCAATACAATGGCACTAAATTCATATCTCTCAATAGTTACCCTGAATGTGAATGGGCTGATACCCCTGTCAAAAGACACAGGGTATCAGAATGGATAAAAAAACAAAACCCATCTATATGTTGCCTCCAAGAAACACATTTTAAGCCCGAAGACACCTCCAGATTTAAAGTGAGGGGGTGGAAAAGAATTTACCATGCTAATGGACATCAGAAGAAAGCAGGAGTGGCAATCCTTATATCAGATCAATTAGATTTTAAGCCAAAGACTATAATAAGAGATGATGAAGGACACTATATCATACTCAAAGGGTCTGTCCAACAAGAAGATTTAACAATTTTAAATATCTATGCCCCCAATGTGGGAGCAGCCAACTATATAAACCAATTAATAACAAAATCAAAGAAACACATCAACAATAATACAATAATAGTAGGGGACTTTAACACTCCCCTCACTGAAATGGACAGGTCATCCAAGCAAAAGATCAGCAAGGAAATAAAGGCCTTAAATGACACACTGGACCAGATGGACATCACAGATATATTCAGAATATTACATCCCAAAGCAACAGAATACACATTCTTCTCTAGTGCACATGGAACATTCTCCAGAATAGATCACATCCTGGGTCCTAAATCAGGACTCAACCGGTATCAAAAGATTGGGATCATTCCCTGCATATTTTCAGACCACAATGCTCTAAAGCTAGAACTCAACCACAAAAGGAAGTTTGAAAAGAACCAAAATACATGGAGACTAAACAGTATCCTTCTAAAGAATGAATGGGTCAACCGGGAAATTAAAGAAGAATTGAAAAAAATCATGGAAACAAATGATAATGAAAACACAACGGTTCAAAATCTGTGGGACACAACAAAGGCAGTCCTGAGAGGAAAATATATAGCGGTACAAGCCTTTCTCAAGAAACAAGAAAGGTCTCAGGTACACAACCTAACCCTACACCTAAAGGAGCTGGAGAAAGAACAAGAAAGAAACCCTAAGCCCAGCAGGAGAAGAGAAATCATAAAGATCAGAGCAGAAATCAATGAAATAGAAACCAAAAAAACAATAGAACAAATCAACGAAACTAGGAGCTGGTTCTTTGAAAGAATTAATAAAATTGATAAACCCCTGGCCCGACTTATCAAAAAGAAAAGAGAAAGGACCCAAATAAATAAAATCATGAATGAAAGAGGAGAGATCACAACTAACACCAAAGAAATACAAACTATTATAAGAACATACTATGAGCAACTCTACGGCAATAAATTTGACAATCTGGAAGAAATGGATGCATTCCTAGAAACATATAAACTACCACAACTGAACCATGAAGAAATAGAAAGCCTGAACAGACCCATAACCAGTAAGGAGATTGAAACAGTCATTATAAATCTCCAAACAAACAAAAGCCCAGGGCCAGACGGCTTCCCGGGGGAATTCTACCAAACATTTAAAGAAGAACTAATTCCTATTCTCCTGAAACTGTTCCAAAAAATAGAAATGGAAGGAAAACTTCCAAACTCATTTTATGAGGCCAGCATCACCTTGATCCCAAAACCAGACAAGGATCCCACCAAAAAAGAGAGCTATAGACCGATATCCTTGATGAACACAGATGCGAAAATACTCAACAAAATACTAGCCAATAGGATTCAACAGTACATTAAAAAGATTATTCACCACGACCAAGTGGGATTTATTCCAGGGCTGCAAGGTTGGTTCAACATCCGCAAATCAGTCAATGTGATACAACACATCAATAAAAGAAAGAACAAGAACCATATGATACTCTCAATAGATGCTGAAAAAGCATTTGACAAAGTACAGCATCCCTTCCTGATCAAAACTCTTCAAAGTGTAGGGATAGAGGGCACATACCTCAATATCATCAAACCCATCTGTGAAAACCCACCGCAAATATCATTCTCAATGGAGAAAAACTGAAAGCTTTTCCGCTAAGGTCAGGAACACGGCAGGGATGTCCATTATCACCACTGCTATTCAACATCGTACTAGAGGTCCTAGCCTCAGCAATCAGACAACAAAAGGAAATTAAAGGCATCCAAATCGGCAAAGAAGAAGTCAAATTATCACTCTTCGCAGATGATATGATACTATATGTGGAAAACCCAAAAGACTCCACTCCAAAACTGCTAGAACTTATACAGGAATTCAGTAAAGTGTCAGGATATAAAATCAATGCACAGAAATCAGTTGCATTTCTCTACACCAACAGCAAGACAGAAGAAAGAGATATTAAGGAGTCAATCCCATTTACAATTGCATCCAAAACCATAAGATACCTAGGAATAAACCTAACCAAAGAGACACAGAATCTATACTCAGAAAACTATAAAGTACTCATGAAAGAAATTGAGGAAGACACAAAGAAATGGAAAAATGTTCCATGCTCCTGGATTGGAAGAATAAATATTGTGAAAATGTCTATGCTACCTAAAGCAATCTACACATTTAATGCAATTCCTATCAAAGTACCATCCATTTTTTTCAAAGAAATGGAACAAATAATTCTAAAATTTATATGGAACCAGAAAAGACCTCGAATAGCTAAAGGGATATTGAAAAAGAAAGCCAACGTTGGTGGCATCACAATTCCGGACTTCAAGCTCTATTACAAAGCTGTCATCATCAAGACAGCATGGTACTGGCACAAAAACAGACACATAGATCAATGGAACAGAATAGAGAGCCCAGAAATAGACCCTCAACTCTATGGTCAACTCATCTTCGACAAAGCAGGAAAGAATGTCCAATGGAAAAAAGACAGCCTTTTCAATAAATGGTGCTGGGAAAATTGGACAGCCACATGCAGAAAAATGAAATTGGACCATTTCCTTACACCACACACAAAAATAGACTCAAAATGGATGAAGGACCTCAATGTACGAAAGGAATCCATCAAAATCCTTGAGGAGAACACGGGCAGCAACCTCTTCGACCTCTGCCGCAGCAACATCTTCCTAGGAACAACGCAAAAGGCAAGGGAAGCAAGGGAAAAAATGAACTACTGGGATTTCATCAAGATCAAAAGCTTTTGCACAGCAAAGGAAACAGTTAACAAAATCAAAAGACAACTGACAGAATGGGAGAAGATATTTGCAAACGACATATCAGATAAAGGACTAGTGTCCAGAATCTATAAAGAACTTAGGAAACTCAACACCCAAAGAACAAATAATCCAATCAAGAAATGGGCAGAGGACATGAGCAGACATTTCTGCAAAGAAGACATCCAGATGGCCAACAGACACATGAAAAAGTGCTCCATATCACTCGGCATCAGGGAAATACAAATCAAAACCACAATGCGATATCACCTCACACCAGTCAGAATGGCTAAAATCAACAAGTCAGGAAATGACAGATGCTGGCGAGGATGCGGAGAAAGGGGAACCCTCCTACACTGTTGGTGGGAATGCAAGCTGGTGCAGCCACTCTGGAAAACAGCATGGAGGTTCCTCAAAATGTTGAAAATAGAACTGCCCTATGACCCAGCAATTGCACTATTGGGTATTTACCCTAAAGATACAAATGTAGTGATCCAAAGGGGCACATGCACCCGAATGTTTATAGCAGCAATGTCCACAATAGCCAAACTATGGAAAGAACCTAGATGTCCATCAACAGATGAATGGATCAAGAAGATGTGGTATATATACACAATGGAATACTATGCAGCCATCAAAAGAAATGAAATCTTGCCATTTGCAACAACATGGATGGAACTAGAGCGTATCATGCTTAGCGAAATAAGTCAAGCAGAGAAAGACAACTATCATATGATCTCCCTGATATGAGGAAGTGGTGATGCAACATGGAGGCTTAAGTGGGTAGAAGAATAAATGAAACAAGATGGGATTGGGAGGGAGACAAACCATAAGTGACTCTTAATCTCACAAAACAAACTGAGGGTTGCCGGGGGGAGGGGGTTTGGGAGAAGGGGGTGGGATTATGGACATTGGGGAGGGTATGTGATTTGGTGAGTGCTGTGAAGTGTGTAAACCTGGTGATTCACAGACCTGGGGATAAAAATATATGTTTATAAAAAATATATGTTTATAAAAAATAAAAAATTTAAAAAAAAATAAATAAAAATAAAATAAAAGGTGCATTTGCAACTCTGATCACAGCAGCCTTGTCCACAGATCTACTCCCCTCCTTATTAAGCCAGTTGTTTGTTCTTCACAGCTTGGCAAAGCAAATCTACTCTAGTGAGTGTAGTAGACTGGTACTTCATTTTTCTCTAAACTTCGGTGTATGGAGATAATAGTGTAAATTCCTAGCCTACTAAGTGTAATGGATGATCAGGCCAAGTGTTGGATAGCTAGAAAGGGGAAGTAATTTCAGGACCCATTAATGGCACAGCTACAACTCAGATTCTACTGACTGTGGCTATGTAAAAACACAAGCCCAATGTACCAGGTATGATAGATTATACTTTGTAGAAATGATCATAACAATGTTCCCAGTCCAGATGCTCTTCAAGAACTTTGCCTTTCCCCATTAGGAACTGGAGTCTATGACTCCTCCTTTTCAAACCTTGTGGGAGAGATTCTACAAATAGAGTATGATAGAAGTGATATGTATGATGTCCAAGGTTAGGTCAAAAAAGGCAATCTAACTTCTGTTTGGGTCTCTCTTGGAATATTCATCCTCGAGAGAATAAGGCTACTATGAGTAAGCCCAGAACCCATGGGGCCCATGTCAAGAAAAGGACTGAGGCCCCAAACCCTGTGTTAGCCATGAGACAAAGTCATTTCAGAAGAGGATCTTCCAGATTCCAGTGAGCTACTATTGGGGAGGGAATATGATATGATTTGAATGAATGACCTTTCCACACTGAGCTCTGCCCAAACTGCAGATTTGTAGGCAAAAGAAATGATTTTTTTTTTAAGTCATTAATTAGATTTTGTAGTGGTTTGTTAGACAGCTATAGAAAACCAAAACAGCAGGTCTTCCACATTTTTAAGAAAAAAAACTAAAATCTAAATGTTCAAGTGAAATTTCTAAATTTTATATATTAGCAACTAATTCTACATTTAAAGTACTATCTGCAAGTCACAAAAAACATTTTTAGGTCATTTTAAGCCCTCTGGTCACAATTGACAGTTTACACAGTATCTCAGTTAATTGTCACAGTAATAATAAAACTGCCAGATAATTGCTATTACATTCATTTTTAGATAACCCAAGAATCACTGAATAAACCAGTTCAAAGTGACACAGCTGGTAAGAAGTATAGTCATGATATGAACTCAGCAAAATCTATCTGCTTTTCCCTATACCATACCACATTTTTAAGCTTAATATAGAAGATAGATTCTTTCCTGCTTCTTTTAATCCTTGCATATATAGTTTATTTAGAATTAGTCCCAAGGTGATTTAATTTCTTTCACTCTCTATCCTACTGGAGCTGTTTTCTTTTTCTTATACTTCAATTCCCCCAAACCCCTCACCTCCAGCTTCAATCTTTCTCTTGGGTTCAAGAAAGAAAATAATAAATAACATAAATAAATAACAGAAATAAATAAATAAATAAATAAAATTAAATAAGCCAAGGAAGGTGTCAATGACTCTTCAATGATTTGCAATGAGACAGGGTCATGGTGTGGGAGAGTCATGCAACCAGCACTCGCCAAGTTAGAATAGCATACCTCCTAGCTATCACTGGGCAGAGTTTTTCATGCCTTCTGGATTGCTGTCTCATGATTTTTAAAATTTATTCTTTATAACCTATTATCATTTCCAAGATCCCTTTTGCTATACGAGTTTAATCAAAATGTGACCCAAGATTCAATATCTGGAAGTCTGTGTCAGTATATCTATTTACGTATAGGTGAAAGACACAAAAAGACGTTGTGATTGTTGTTGTTGGGTTATTTTGGGGGGTCACCTTTGAAGAATAAAAAAGGGAAGCCAGTGAGAGCCACCATTATTTCGTTGGTGATTATAAACCAAGAAAAAGGCAGAAAGGCCTATCATTATTTTTTGGACAACTTTATCTTGGGACAAACTCAACTGGATCAAGAAAAACTTTTATACTTCAAATATAGTGTGATAAATTGGCTTTTATAATAATGGTCTTCTTTTCTTTCTATTTTTTTTTCTGTCTCATGTATTTTATTTTATTTTCTGTTTTATTTGATTTTATTTCTTTTCAGTGTTCCAGAATTCACTGTTTATGTACCACACCCAATGCTCCATGCAATACGTGTCCTCCTTAATACCACCACCAGGCTTACCCAACCCCCCACCCCCTCCCCTCCAAAACCCTTAGTTTGTTTTATTTTTAACTATCTAGATACTTCTTTGATTCTTCCTTAGTGCATTTTATTCTGGTTAGTAGAGGTCTGAAACACATTTCAAATAAACTCCTCCAAAAAGTTGATCTTGTAACTTCGAAACCTACTTAGTGCAGTTTATATCATTTTGATACAATTGAACTCACAAATCATGGGACATGGTTTTTTGAACTGACTGGAGGTATGGGAACCCAGGATTTGGCACTGGTACTACTGCTTTAACCTGGAAAATTCCCAATATCTATGGGATTTTCTACTTGTAGTAAATGGATTATAACAGTTTATCCACAAGTTGTTTTGAGAATAGAACAAAAATATGTCACTGTGTCAGTCAATAAAATTATTTGAAGTAGAGTCTTTGCAAATTCAGTGTGTTATTATGCTTTAATTATTTTCTTTGAAAAAAGTCTCACATCAGAGGCTATTTTATATTTCTTTTTATTAAAACATAGTACTTCACAAATAAGAGATTTTTTGCAACTCGTCTCAAATTCTGATCAGGGAAAAATTGGGTCTTGAGATTTGAAGAAAACCAAGTTTTTTGTTTTTTGTTTTGTTAAGAAGATTATTGTGTGATAACATAAGTTTGTGAATTATCTGATCATATAGCATCAGTGTGGAATGTATTAATGTTAAGTAAATATACACATCTTCTCTCTCTGCTCCATGGGAAGACCTGTCTCCCCCCCCTACTACGTTGTGTTTGAACTTGGTTGTGTGACTCAGACCAATGGAATGGTAAGTGGACATGATACATGATACATCCAATCAGAAGATTTAAATTCAAATCATGTGTGTGGTTTGACTCGGTCTCTTGCACTTCTGCCCACCATCATGGGAAAAGCCTTCTCCAGGTAAGCACTGTTCCTTCAGCCTGGCTCACAGAAAGATGTACATATGCACCAGATCTATGCATGACTGCAGTTTCTATCTGAACCAACACAGCTGACCTGCAGACTTGAAAGAAATACTTAATTGTAAGCTATTAAGATTGGTGGGGGGAGGTTGTTATGCAACATTTTTGTAGTAAAAGCTGATTAATTCACATATTAAATACCTTTTTATTTACAAGATTTCTCGGGACATGTATTATGTTAATGACAACTGTGGATCTCAAAATTAATTGGCCCTATACTAGATTTATGGGTTCCAAGGAAACACTATTTTAAAATACAATTTTTAGCATGGCTTTTTTTTTTTTTCCCGACATTCTGTCTTTTCAAAAGTGGAAAGGTTTAAGGTTACAAATCCTATTTTGATACAATTCATTATT
Source organism: Mustela nigripes (assembly GCF_022355385.1). Lineage (NCBI taxonomy): Eukaryota > Metazoa > Chordata > Mammalia > Carnivora > Mustelidae > Mustela > Mustela nigripes. Next base: position 93,815,629 of record NC_081563.1, on the reverse strand, counting down.
AGCCATGGCTTTATTGTATGCTAACATCCCCTAATATAGACTAGTAATCTAATATAGGAATCAAGAGCAGTAGCTTTGCTAGTTCAAATGCAAGACAAGCCTTGCATTTAAATCCCAGTTTCATCACTTAGGAGTTAAGGAACCTTGGGGAATTCATTTTCATTCTCTGAAACTGAATGTCCTTATTGGTAAACTTGATATCATAATAGTGACTACATCATGAAATTGTAGTGAGAATTAATTGAAATAATAGATTTTGCACAGTGCCTGACCCAGTGCATTAACTTAATAAATAGTAGCTAATACCACTATTTTTAAAAGCCCGATTGTACAAAATTCTGTTTAGATAAATTGGAAGTAGAAAAATAGTAAGACTAAAGAATATAGAACAAGTTGATTTTTATCAAAGAACAGATTATTCAGGAAAAATTATCCTCTCTATCATTTGAGAGTCCATTTTTGACTGAATTCATCTTTCTGGTTTCCAAGTTACACTTTCATATTATGGAATTCAGGTTTTCTTAATGTTCACCCTCCTCCACAGACAGCCCCCTGTTCCCGCAATGCAGGGTAAAAGCCAGGCAAGACAGTGACAGTTGGTATTCTGCCTGCCTTTACTTACATGAATGGAATAAGCACCCTGCCTGTGGCACCCCAGGTGGTTCCCAGAACTCACCATTCTTATAAACCACCTGCCCAGGCCAAATTAGCAATTTCTCCTCCTATTAAAATCCAAAGATGGAATTTGGAATCACATGAAAAGTTTCAACATTCCAAAGATTGAAATAGAGCTTCTCTAACCCCTGCTATGATTACTCTGCTTTAAGCGTTAAGAGGAAATGATCTTTTAAAAGGTGGAATAAGCAAAAGGGGCAAACAGTCTCCTCTGGTCTTTCCTGGGAATTTTTAAGGCATTTCCCCAAAGAGCCTTGCAGGCCCTCTAACTTTCCAAAGCTTGTTCATTGTGCCAGAGAAGCAAATATACCTAGAATTGCTCATTGGGGTAATATTTAAGTCAAGGCTAGATTTCAAGCTCAGCTTAAGCACAACATTTAATTTTTTTTTTGAGAAGAAAAATTTGCCTTATAAAAATGTTGCTTTTCTTTTAGAGAGATCCATAAACATGCCTTGATTTTCACAATGAGGAAAAAAAAAAAAGAAGTAGGCTTATATTTCTAAATGTAGATGCCCTGAGTCAGGGTGAGTAAGCTAAGTGAATCTATTCATTTTATATATATTTATAACTCTTCTTACCGTACACTGAAATTCTCCAAAATTTCCAGTGATTCTTTCTCATATTTGGTACCATTTAAATCATTCCCCTCCTACAAACAAGCAAATGTTAAAGTCAAAATGGCATGAGTAAATGGCATTGGGAATTTTATAAATTCAATATATAACATTCTGAAGTTTAAAAAATAGTTCTGAAAGCAGACACCCTAATCAACCAAATTATTTAAGGTAATGAGTAGTGATATGAGGCTAACTTCAACTCTTAGAGCTGATTTGTTAACACATTTCTCAATAACTAAAAGTGATGTCCCTTTCAACTCTTCTTGCTGGGAGGAAAATTCATAATGTCCATGCCTACATGAAGACAATGGAATATTTATAAGACTGTTAAGCAGGTGGCAGCTGGGATGTGTCACAGAACAGAGAATTTTTATGTGTGATAAAACATACATAATACAGAATTGACCATTTTGACCATTTGCATTCACATTCTTCTGTACCATCACCACCATTCATCTCCAGAACTTTTTCGTCATCCTAAACTAAATCTCTATATCCATTAAGGAACAACTCTCATAGCCCCATTCCCCCAGCCTCTGAAAATCAGCTTTCCACTTCTGTTTCCATGAGTTTGTGTATTCTAGGTACCTCAAATAAATGATACAAATACCATACAATATGTGTCCTCTTGTGTCTGGCTTATTTCACTTAGCATAATGTTTTCAAAGTCCATCCATGTCATAGCATACATCAAAACTTCTTTTCTTAAAAAAAGCTGAATTATCCATTGTATATGATACCACATTTTGTTCATCCATTTATCAGTCAATGGACACTGATTCCTTCTACCTTTTAACAGTTAGAGAGATCCATAAACATGTGAGTAACGTTGTCTTAAACATTGGTATACAAATACCTCTTGAAGTCCCTGCTTTCAATTTTTTGGGGGTGTATACCAAGAAGTGGAGTTGCTGGATCATATGGCAAATCTTCATTTAATTTTTTTTAGGAAACACCATACTGTTTTCCATAGCAGATGCCTCATTTTACATTTCCAAAATTATGCACCAGGGCTCCAATTTCTGCATGTTCTTGCCACCATTTGTTATTTTGATTTTTGTTTTTGTTTTCTTTTGTAATAGCCATGCTAATATCTGTGAAGTGTTATTAAAATTTTGATTTGCATTTCCCTTATGATTATCATTTTAAGTGTTAATTGGCCATTTGAATATCTGCTTTGTAGAAGTGTCTATTCAGCTTCTTGGACCATTTTTAAATTGGATTGTTCAGTGTTTTGATTGTTGTCAAGTTAGCAAAATTTAGATGAATAGCCTAGTTGTGGTGGATTTGTCATCTCAAAAATTGTAACAAAAAATGGAGATAAATATTGTAATGGGTCATATTTTACTTCATTGTTGAAATGATTGTTGAATAAATACAATACATTTTTAGTCAGTGAAGGGAGATTTATTTTTCATGGAACTCATTCCGAACGAATCATGTACTTCTATATTTAGTGGAATTCTCCCCTTCCACAGGTATTTCTTTTGGACTCCTATAATCAGAGAACACTGTCAAGAGAAGTGTTTTCTTGTGGTATTTCTCCTCTCATCTCTTTCCTACCTTCTGTTTGCTCTTTTCTTCTTGCTGAGAAACAGCAATGTTACCGGCAGCAGGATCATTTCTATTTGTGTTGGAAGCAGACCTCCCAGCCCAGATGGGGTGAAATGGAGCCACATTCGGTATCCTCCTGACCACACAGAATTTTGTCACCATGCCCTGTACCATGCCTTCACCTGACTGCTTGTTCATCTGGGCCTTGGACAGGTCTCCTCAGCACTTAAAACCCCTTTCCCCCTGTGGGTAAATCTGTATCTGACATCACCTCACGTAACTGTGTGCTGATCACCTAAGGCCTAGCCTGGAAACTGCTGCAACTGCCTAGACTCCTGGTCCTTCTCTGTTGCACCCTCACCATTACCTGCACAAAATGGCTCATCTGAACCTCTGCCCAGCCCACTAACTCTATACAGCATCCAACAGCCTCACTAGAAATTTTAACAGACACATATAACCACTTACCTTGAGTCAGGCACTGTCCTTGGCATGTAATAGTAACTCATTGAAATCTTATAATAACCCTATGTATCCTATTATTATTCTCATTTCACAAATGTGGAAACTATGGCAAGGAGCAGAAAAGCAAATTGCCTGGGGACACACAACCAGTAAGTGGTGGGAACCAGGGAGTAGCTCCTATGACTTCTTAACCACCACTGCAGGCTGCCTTTGGGATTTGCTTGACCCCAAAGGAAACTTGTCCAAGTCCTTCTCCCTCCCAGTCTCAACACCTGCCACTCACCAACCCTCCCCCAACCCACTTTAAAGCAAGTCATCAGGAGGAATTATTGCAACTTTGAGTCTTTTTATCGAAGATACACTTTAAGGCTGAAGCATAGAACTCAGCATTAAGGATATTATTATATCCTTCTCTCAGCTTCATCCAATCTGCTGTCATCCCTTTTCCTCATATTCTTGATTGATGGACTGATGCACCATTGAGGAATTGCTAAATTGAAACAAAACGAGATCAGGGTTGAGTTAATCTTACAGCTGATTTCTATGTAACTCTTGTTTCTCATGAGATCAGACTCACAAAGATGAACCATGAGGATGGCCGTATGTGGCCACAGACCAAGACAAAAATGCTCCAATTATGATTTATCTTCTTTTTTTGGAGAGAAATTATTAGAAAGGGCAAACATTCTAAAATAATACAGTGATTATAGTCTGTGGTCAGGAATCTAGAATATTAATATGTGACAGCATCATAACTGAAAATCCCCTGCTAATTCATCACAGCTCCTATTTGAAGTTCCCTCAAATCACTAAATCCAAAGCCAAACCATGTTGTCCCAGATTCTCCTGCATTGAAGATCTTTGCAAGATGCCACAAGTCTGAATTTATCAAACCACAAAGGGATTTCAGTTCTTTCTCCCAACCCCCAGCTTGGAACTGAATCACATGAGAAGGCTCCTAGCCCAACAGTGTGGACAGGTCACACCTGTCCTCTGGTGAGAGAGGAAAAAAATGAACAGTTTCAGAGGGATGGTAAAAACCTGGCCCCAGAAATAATGGTCATCTGAGGTACCAGCTGTAAAAAAGAGGGAAGGAGTCCAGATGGAAGGAAAATGTCAAATGAGGAAACAGAGAAGGAAGGAGAGCAAGTATAGGCAGAATCAGTAATGAATGACAGAAAGGGTTGGTCAGCACCCTGCCATGAGTTACCTCTTAGTTAAACGCTTAAACCAATGTAGAAACTGAGGCACAGAGAAGAGTGGATGCAAGATTGCTCAGCATCGAGGTAGAGAGGGAAGTAAAGAAAGGGCTACTCTGCTCTGCAGAATGACTTCTGACACTACGGTTTGCAGTGTTGTTCTGGGCGTTGTAGCAGATTCTCCAGGGTACGTAACAGAGGAGAGGCGGTAACTGAAGAGAAGGGATGGCATCGTTATTATTGACAGATGATATAACTGAATTTTTAGAAAGCCTAAAAATTTAGTTACAGTTTTAGGATACCCAAATAAGGTGATGTTGCTAGATACAAAGAAAATATACCAAAACTAAATAGCTTTCCAAATATAAGCAATCATTTATTCAAAAAGGATAAGAACCTATATGAATCACATGAGCAAAAATACACCAAAAAAAAAAAAAAACCCACAAAAGAATGGCTTTAAGAATAAATGTGCAAAAGTAAAACAGAAACACCACCACAAAATTTGCCTGAAGATATAAAATCTTAGTAATTGGAAAACATAGTGCAAGACAGAGGATGAGTAGATTATGGCACAAAGTCAGTTTTTCCCAAATGAGTACATCAGATGAATAACTTCCATTAAAATATTGATGGAATTTCTTTTGAATATGTTAGAGAAATTTTTCTGAAAATAAAAAGAGACCAGAATAGCCAGGACTTAAAAAAAGGAAACAAACAAACAAACAATACTGGGTGTGGCTCCTCTTAGCAGATACAAAATGCAACACCTAACAGTAGCTACCATGTGTAACCCATCTGTGATAAATACCATGCTATGACTTTCCTGAACTGCCACATTTCCCTTCCCCCAACAACCTTATGCAGAGGGACCACAAGTACTCCCTTCCAACAGGAGCTAGGGAGTTTGTGTACCACTTCACAGAGGCTCACAGTTAATGTTGTATAGCACCCTCTAATTCAGTACCTACCTGCCATGCTTTGAGCTACAAAAGTTGCCATGCTTTGAGCTACAAAAAGTCAAGCCAGGTGGCATTGATGCTTAATCAACAATGAGTCAATGGACCAGAAATGAGTAGCCTGGATTCACTGTTAAAAAAAACACCTCATCCCCCCCAAGCAAAGAATATCTTTAAGAGGTGCTGAGCAATTACTTGTTTATTTTAGAAAAAGAAAGCAAAACATTCTCACATTATGTGACCTACTAAAACAAAGTCTAACAGGATTAAGGAGCAAAATGGGAAAAAACATGGGGCACCTGGGTGGCTCAGTGGGTTAAAGCTCTGCTTGGGCTCAGGCAATGATCCTAGGATCCTGGGATCAAGCCCTGAATAAGGCTCTCTGCTCAGCGGGGAGCCTGCTTGCCCCTCTCTCTCTGCCTGCCTCTCTGCCTACTTGTGATCTCTCTCTGTGTGTGAAATAAATAAAAAATCTTAAAAAAAAAAGAAAGAAATGGGAAAAAACAAAAACAAGTACAAAACAATCTCCAACACAGAAGAATATGTGAGAGGGATGCCTGGGTGTCTCAGTTGGTTGGACGACTGCCTTCGGCTCAGGTCATGATCCTGGAGTCCCGGGATCAGGCTCCCAGCTCCATGGGGAGTCTGCTTCTCTCTCTGACCTTCTCCTCGTTAATGCTCTCTCTCTCAAGTAAATAAATAAAATATTAAAAAAAAAAAAAGAAAAGAAAAATGTGTGAGAGTCTAACCACTCTCATGTTGGAGAAATGCTTTCTATGAAAGAAATCTGAAGGGAAAACTAATAAGAAGATCTAATGATTCAAAATGTCAAAGATATCTTAACCAAATATCTTAAATTGGTTAAAATTGTAATCAAATATACATACTGAATGTAGAAAGTGCCCATATAGCCTAATAATATGTATCAAGCTGATTGAAAGTTCTTGTCCTGTGATTCCCTATTCTTGTTCAAAGACTTTACTCTAAGGGAAGCCACCAGCAATGAGGCCAAAGATGAGAGGGTCTGCCCGGCAACAAACTTGGTAAAAGTTGCTAAATCATCTAACTGGAGAAACAAATTCAATAGGAAAAAAAGATTAACTAATTCTGGTGCATTTCTATGATACATAAGTTGCCATTAGCATGGTGTTTTCAAAGAACATGTAGTGAATGGGAAGCTCTCAGGACAAAAGTTTGAGTATATGTACATCTGGAAAAGAGAAAAATAATTGTCAGATTATACACTAAAGTGTCAAAGATGGTGATGGGAGGGGGTGGGAATTACCAGAAAGTCTTCTTTTTTTTTTTTTTTAAATTTTATTTAGATTCCAGTTAGTTAACATACAGGGTAATAGTTTCACATGCACAATTTTGTAATTCAACACCCCCATACAATGGCTAGCGTTCACCACAGGTGCACTCCTTAGTCCCCGTCAGCTATTTATCCCATTCCCCACCCACCTTCCTTCTAATGACCATCAGTTTGTTTTTTCAGTCTGTTTCCTGGTTTGTCTCTCTTTTTTGTCCCTCTTAAATTCCATATACGTGTGAAATCATGTGGTATTTATCTTTCTCTGAATGACTTATTTCACTTTGCATAATACTTTTTAGTTGCAGCCATGTTGTTGCAAAAAGCAAGGTTTCATTCTGTTTTTTATGGCTGAGTAATATCCCATTGTCTTAATCTTCTTTATCTCCTTTATCCATTCATCTATCAGTGGACACTTGGACTGTTTCCATAATTTGACTATTATAGATAACACTGTTATAAACATAGGGGTGCATGCATCTCTTTGAATTAATACTTTTATGTTCTTTGGGTAAATACCCAGTAGTGCAATTGCTGGATTACAGGGCAGTTCTATTTTTAACTTTTTGAGAAACATCTATACTGTTTTCCAGAGTGCTGTACCAGTTTGCATTGTCACCATATCCTCGCCAGCACCTGTTGTAGAAAGTCTTACTTTTACGCTCTCTTTTTAATTTCTGTAATATTTTACTTTTTCACACTAAAAATAATCTACATTTGTAATTGGAAAAGGAGAAGAAATTTAAAACTAAAACACTAGATTCAAAATCGCATATCAAATATTACTATAAATTTTGGTTATTCATACATAAATGTAAATATATTTTTATTGTATTTATTTTATTTATTTATTTTTTAAAGATTTTGTTTATTTACTTGACACAGAAAAAGAGAGATCATAATTAGGCAGAGAGGCAGGCAGAGAGAGAGGGGGAAGCAGATTCCCTGCTGAGGAGAGAGCCCGATGTGGGGCTCGATCCCAGAACCCTGAGATCATGACCTGAGCTGAAGGCAGAGGCTTTAACCCACTGAGCCACCCAGGCACCCTTATTTTTTTAAAAATCATAGTAATAAAAAAAAAAAAAAACCAAAAACGGAATAGTGGGAACGAGTGAACAATACAAGTTTTCCTATGAAGTAGTGGTTGTTCTCTTGTAGTCCTTTTTTTTCCTCTTTTCTTTTCTTTCTTTTTTTTTTTTCTTTCTTGGTTCATTTTCTGGGGGAGGGGCCTGCCACGTGGGTCAATGATGTTTCCTGAGTTAAGTCCTCCCACCCCCCTCAAGGGGGTGGGCTCTGAGGAAACTGTTTTTTTTTCAGGCTTTTCTTCTCTGGCAGTTTCTATGCTTGTTCACCTTTTTTTTTTTTTCTCTCACCTTGACTGCCTTTGATGGTTTTTGTAGTTTTAGAGGAAAAAAAAAAAACGCACCCTGATCTCCCTCTCAGAGAGAAGCCTCAGTCTGGGTGCAGAGCCTAAATAAGTTCCCCCTGGGCCATTGGCAGAGCGCGTTCCAAGTTGCAGACCCTGGGGGCGCAGGATCTTTTGCTTGTACCCAAAGCCAAGGCAGTGGCAGCTGTCTGGGAGCTCCCAACCGCCAGAGAGGTTCCAAGCAGCGATCGCACACTGAGATTTTGCCGCTGGCCCGGGCTGGGAGTGCCCGGCTTGCGCGCACCTCTTTCAGAGGTGGCTATGGAATGGGAGAAGATATTTGCAAATGACAGTACAGACAAAAGGTTGATATCCAGTATCTATAATGAACTCCTCAAACTCAACGCACAGGAAACAGGCAAACATATCAAAAAATGGGAAGAAGATATGAACAGACACTTCTCCAATCAAGACATACAAATGACTATCAGACACATGAAAAAATGTTCATCATCATTAGCCCTCAGGGAGATTAAATTAAAACCACATTGAGATATCACCTTACACCAGTTAGAATGGCCAAAATTAACAAAAAAGGAAACAACATGTGTTGGAGAGGATGTGGAGAAAGGGGAACCCTCTTACACTGTTGGTGGGAATGCAAGTTGGTGCAGCCTCTTTGGAGAACAGTGTGGAGATTCCTCAAGAAATTAAAAATAGAACTTCCCTATGACCCTGCAATTGCACTCCTGGGTATTTACCGCAAAGATACAGATGTCGTGAAAAGAAGGGCCATCTGTACCCCAATGTTTATAGCAGCAATGGCCACGGTCGCCAAACTGTGGAAAGAACCAAGATGCCCTTCAATGGACAAATGGATAAGGAAGATGTGGTCCATATACACTATGGAGTATTATGCCTCCATCAGAAAGGATGAATATCCAACTTTTGTAGCAACATGGACGGGACTGGAAGAGATTATGCTGAGTGAAATAAGTCAAGCAGAGAGAGTCAATTATCATATGGTTTCACTTATTTGTGGAGAATAACAAATATCATGGAGGACAAGGGGTGTTAGAGAGGAGAAGGGAGTTGGGGTAAATTGGAAGGGGAGGTGAATCATGAGAGACTATGGACTCTGAAAAATAATCTGAGGGGTTTGAAGTGGCGGGGTGTGGGAGGTTGGGGTACCAGGTGGTAGGTATTATAGAGGGCACGGATTGCATGGAGCACTGGGTGTGGTGAAAAAATAATGAATACTGTTTTTCTGAAAATAAATAAATTGAAAAAATTAAAAAAAAACTAATGATGTACTTGCTATATGTTGGCAAATTGAATTTAAATAAAACATTTAAAAAATCATAGTAATTATCAGAAAGGAAGCATGATTGGTAACTATTTCTTTCTTTCTTTTTTTTTTTTTTTTAAGATTTTATATATTTATTTGACAGAGATAGAGCATGTGCACAAGCAAAGGGAGCAGCAGCAGAGGGAGAACCATGTTCCCTGCTGGACAGGGAGCCTGACATGGGGTTTGATCCAGATCATAAAAGGAGCTAAAGGCAGACACTTAACCAACTGAGCCACCCAGGAGCCCACTTTCTATTTCTTTTTTACTAATTCTTATACTTTCAAAATCTGATGTGTATTATCTTATTGTTTTAATAAGAAAAAATAAATAATGTGCTAATGTAAATACAAATCCAAAATTGTTCAGCTTTTCTGCTTCCAGCAAAGCAGATTTTCGGGTGTTGTTTCATGGCATGCACGAACAAGCCATTTCACATGCTTGTGTCTCTGGTTTAAGTTATACAAAAGCCATCCCATTTTCCCTTGTAAGGGTGTCATTTAAATTTCAGGTGTAGGTGGGTGTAGTGTGGGTGGGGAGGACAAGGTGCCTTTCCCCAGCATCACATTCAGGAGTAGTGGTGGCAGGTGGGTGGTTAGGAAGCCTGTGGGACAGAGCAGAGACCTTCACGGCTCAGGAGGACATCAGCAGAAGAATGTGGCAATTGGATATTACAAGAGCTTGACCCAAGGAAAAATTTCTGGACAGAGACTGTGTAAAATTTTCCCTTCTCCTGCCCTAGGGAGAAGGCAGCATTGCTGGCAGCATCTGGAGCTGCAGGTGGGACAGATTTGAACAGCAACGGGATGTGAAACTCTTTACTGAATATTTTTTTACAGTAATGTTCATATTTGAAAACACAACTTCCTGCTGTAAGTTCTCTTCATCTCACCTGACGCAGCCAGAGTGAAATGAGAGAGGGCTGTAGGATTCTGTCAACAGTGAGAGAAGCACGGAAAGTAGGAGTAACTGTTCAGAAGAAGAGAGGAGTGTCGATTTTCCCAGCACGTGTTTCTCCATGTATCAACATCCCTTTCCCTGCAGAACATGTTTTCCTACCTCCTCACACCCTGGACTCTTTTTACCGACTTTTCTTTTCACACCATGCTAATTCATGCCTTGCGTGCCTTTTTTTATCCCGCTGTGTGGCTGACAAACCTCAAAGTCAGTAGGTGGTCATGGAATTGTGCCCTAGATCCTGTAAGGGAAGTAGGTGTGGAGTTGACATGACTCAGGACAGGATCTTTCAGCACCAGTTCTGGGAGCTTCCAGATTATAGAACACACGTCCTATCGGCGGCGAACACACAGGGGCACCTCGTTTGGGCCCTAGGCAGGCAGAGAGGCCAGACAGCACCTGTGTTCCACGAGGTGGCCTTCCTCCTGTACCCACGATCGGCAGAGCCCTGTCTGCAGACTTGGCAGCATAAACAGGCAGGACGTTTCCAAACATAACCCGCCATTGAAGAGATCAGTGTTATTTCGCCTGCACGGGGTGTCACTGGCAGCCGGTCTCTCTGACTTCGGCTGACACACCGCTGGAGCAGGCAGCCAGGCCAGGTTCGGCCAACTCAGAAGTCTGGCTGGGGTTTCCATGCCTCTTGTACACTGTCAGGAAAGAGCTGTTCTTGCAGATTGCTCATTAATTGGCAAAACAAACATTTTGTTCTCTAGTGTGATTTGGGTACCAATTCCAAGGCACAGATGTATATTTTTAGATCTTCTTACGTGACACTTGGATCTTCTTGTCATGCAAATTTTTTTCTTTTCTTACGTCCCCTGGTGAGATATTTTTCTCACAAAACACCAAAACCTCACATAGCTAGTCCAGCAGGGAAACTGAACGACGAGGATGGGATTCTAACCCATGTGTGCAGTTATGGGTTAGAACAATGGATTAGCAGTCCATCGCCTTAACCGCTCGGCCACCTTGTCACTTCCATTTGTGTCCTCTTTTATATACGATTTAAAGAGCAGTCAGAAGAGCTGTCTATTACCCCAGACCCAGGAGAATAGAGGCCCAGTGGTCGATCTAGGGAGATGAAAGACTGAACAGCAGATTATTCAGGCAGAATGTTCCCCTCAATACACAGAGTATCCCAAGTGCTTTTACCCTTTGTAAATCTGTTCAGCATGCCTGCAAAAGTGAAAGTATAAGCCTTTTTGCTTTCCATGGAAAAAGCAGGGAAATTAAAAGGGAGAGAGGAATAAATAATCCTTACTTTGGCATAGCTGAAAATAGATGTCTTCTTGGGTAATATTCTCATTCTTTCCGGGGTTATGGGGGAGGGTGCTTTTAAATATCCCCAGGCTCAGGCCATACCCAAAAACAATGAAATCACAATTTCAGGAATTTGAGCTTGTAGATAGCCACAGTGAGCAACCAAGTCCGAGAACTACCATTTTGTTAACCTTTCAGGTGCCCTGGTCTCTCTGTGTACATGAGTGTTTGGAGGGGCTGTCACCTCAAGCTGGCATCTGATTTGGTCCCTGAAGGAGGAGTGGCGTAGAAGGGCAGGGTCCATTCCAGCCCAGAAAGACACAGCAGCACAAGCACGGGGAACAGAATTCTGCTTTGTCACAGCAGTCCTGATAACTCCAGAGTATCTGCAGACCCTCAGGAGACTTCCAGGTGCCCCTCATGGCTCTGCTCACATCCCTGCCTGTGGGGAGTCTCTAAACGTCTCTGGGTGCATAGCAACATGGGCCATATTTGATCACTTCTCACTCACCCCTCACCTCCTAGAGAATGTCATGGCTGTCAAGTACTGCATCTTTCCTGTACGTTCTCTACATCACCTATGTTTTAGGATCCGCTAAATATTTTTAAGGGAATGGGTAGATGAATTAATCAATTGATGTCAATATTACCCTGGTTTGTCATCAATTCATTTCAATTCATTATATGTTTATTAAGTGCCTTCTATGGAACTGGCCCCCTCGTGTAGACTCTGGAGCTATAATTCCAAATAGGAGGGAACCCTTGCAAATCTTTGGTGTCCAAAGTTTCCCCCAGGACCCCTCCACCACAAGGCTCCTCTGTCCTATAACGTGCATGTTAATTCCCATTCTTCCTTTGATTTTTCTCACACTGCCCCTCCCTCTCTATGGAAGATTTTGGACAGAGAGAAAAAAGTGTATTTGGGATTGAATCAGCTCCTGCAAATGGGTGCTGAAAGCCCTGCTTATTTTAGTGCACATGCTTTACACCAGGGCTACCTTCAGGATTCTCTCTTCAACCGGCAGGGGGTGGAGAGTGAGTACTTATTCAGAGAGGAATAGAATTTAATATAAACATTCCTTGCCCTCTCTCCCACCCCCACCCTCCAAAATTACCTGACACTGAGGGCAAGAACCTGGTCTCAGATTGTCTATAAAACCAGCTGTTCCAATATTTGAACTCACAGAACTGCCCTCCAGTTAATTTGGAATTTGGATTGAAATCATGTTCCAAGTTTTGCCCTAATTCAGTCAGCCAACAGGTATTTCTGGGTCCTTCATGGAGACCTGGTACTGTACCCTTAGATTTTATTTCTCTGGAGCCCAAAAAGGTGAAATCCACAAAACTAATTCATAGGTTACAGCAAAATGTACAGATTGGTGTATTCCCCTGCCCTGTGAAGACTCTGTGTACCTTCTCCTGCAGGATACACATTTTGTCTTTCCTTAACAGAACTTTGCACCCATCCAACATAGGTGCTTTCTTTGGCAGTAAATGGATTCTTATTTGAGAAAGAATTGCCAAAAGGTCTTGTTATGGGGCTGCTATTTGAAGCCTACATGGAAGTCAAAGATTCACCTGGCCATGACTGTGAAGGAAATGCCTTTGTCTGAAATCTCTGAATACTGTTTATGCCCTGACCTGTTGGAAGAGATTTCCAGAGAGCTAAATGTCATGAACTTTAAGGTCCAGGAAATAGAATCCTGTTAGCAAAGGCTTGTGTTTAATTTTGTCTTACCTCCTATAATGAGGAAAACGTCACCTAATTTTACATAAAAACTCCCCTGTGTTATTGCAGATCTTAGAGCCTGTCTTAAAACAGTCCCATCCAGAAAATTCCAAGTCAGGAACAAAAGTGGTGGGGACTGGCCTGAAGCGTGATGAACTTGTGTTTAACAGGTATTTCATTTCTAAGAAAACTTGACAGTTGAAAGCACAGTAGGTTATTTATAAAGTAATGACAGAGGGCCACCTGGGTGGCTCAGTGGGTCAAGCCTCTGCCTTTGGCTCCGGTCATGGTCTCAGGGTATTGGGATTGAACCCCCATCAGGCTCTCTGCTCAGCAGGGAGCCTGCTTCCCGCCCCCCCACTCCCGCCACCAACCCCACCACTGCCTGCTTCTCTGCCTACTTGTGATCTCTCTCTGTCAAATAAGTAAATAAAATCCTTAAAAAAAAAAAAAAAAGAATGATAGGACTTGAAGATCGAGTGCCCATGATGACATTTTGACAAATTTATACAACGTGTGCAATTTATAATATGAGTTATTAGAATAGTTGTGATTTCTGCAAATTTTACATGGAAAAACTGGGGAATGCTTGATGCTTGACTAATCCACTATAGAGGGCCCTCTGAAGAAGAGGCGAGCCATGTAGCAAGTGCCCACAAGTGTAAGTGATTCAAAGACAGTGAGGGTGTCTTTCATAACTGTCCCATAATAATTTATATTTACTTAACAATTGTGGGAGTCGATCTCAAAGTTTAGGCATAATGTTTTTTAAACGTATGGTTTGTTTCAGTACTTATGAGCGGAAATTAGAAATAATATATGGGGGTGTATTTTGCTTTCTTTATTACACTCTCTTTTGTTTCCTGAAATTTAAGCTGGGTGCATATGAACAAAATGGGACCTTTTCTTGGTGGAATATCATAGTGACAGAACTACCATGACAAAAAAAGGACTCTTAGGATAGTATTTGGATAATTAAATTCTAATGTAAATGATGCTGTCTTCAATCCTCGATTCCAGTATACTGAGAGTCTCTCTTTTCTATGTAGCAAGTAGGCAGTACACTAGTATGCAACCAGCCCTGGTAAAAATAGATTTTTCCCCTAAACAGTATGCCATAGGGGCACCTGGGTGGCTTAGTTGGTTAAACTTCTGCCTTCGGCTCAGATCATGATCCCAGGGTCCTGGGATTGAGACTCACATTGGTCTCTCTGTTCATTGGGGAGCCTGCTTTTCCTCTCCCTCTGCCTACTGCTCCCACTGCTCGTGCATTCACTCTCTCTGTCAAATAAATAAAATCTTAAAAAAAAAAACAGTAAGCTCTAGCTCATCATAAATATTCATTAGCTTTTAATTATCTGGTGAAATACAATTTAAAAATACTATAATATCCTGAAAGCACAAAGAAAATACTTTTCATTTGAGAAAAGCAAACAAAGCAACCATTTCCTTAATCCCTTTAAAATTTTCTGTAGTTTACATTTTTGATAATGCATTTCCTTCTAGATTTTAAAAATAATGTAAATATTTATGCAGCTACCAAGATATGTTAAATTGAATATATATTATATTTGTAACCAAGATATGTTAAATTGAATATATATTTGTATTTCTTTTTTGGTGGTTCCGGACTCACTCTATGAACAACATAATTTTGGGAGACTCACACGAACTACATGAAAAATACTTTTTAAATCTATCCTATTTTGATTTCATTAATAAGTGAATTTTTCAATGTAAACAACAACAACAAAAGGATATGGCATATCTCCTACATGCACCTAATCTAGGGCTAATGTAATTTCTGTAACCAAGTTCTGCAGGTTTGATTCCCAAAGCCATGTTTTAAAATCCTTTTCCTATGCTCCAAAGTCCATGTCCGCATCTCGCTGCAAACACACCAACCATGCATGATGCTGTATGTTTTGAAGCGAAAGTTTGAAACGCCAAAGGAAAGTTCATTAGAACATTAGAACAACTTTGTAATCTTGAAAAAAATCAAATATAGGAAATGTCCAAAGTATTTCTATTTGTCTAGCAAAAGAATGTTAGAAAGTAAACAGTGATTCTGAATCATCACCAGTTTGATTAAATTTTCTACCTCTTTAGGTTTAAGAATTTTTTTTTTTTCTTCCTTGGTCTCAAAAAGCTTCCTGACATAAAATGCATCTATGTCAAGGTGACACTTTACATGTGTTTTTGGTTTTTTTTAAAGATTTTATTTATTTATTTGACATACAGAGATCACAAGTAGGTAGAGAGGCAGACAGAGAGGAAGGGAAGCAGGCTCCCTGCTGAGCAGAGAGCTAGATGTGGGGCTTGATTCCAGGACCCTGGGATCATGATCTGAGCTGAAGGCAGAGGCTTGAACCCACTGAGCCACCCAGGTGCCCCTACCTTGTGGTTTTTGAAAGGTGGTGGAGGAGTTCCTGGAGGAGAAAGAGGCTGACACAAAATACAAGTGTCATTTTTCCCTGGGAAAAGAGGGTCACAGTTGTTCCTGTGATTTTAGCAGTGACAGTGTTTCAAAAGGATACCTTAAAACTGAAACGGGACTTCTGAGTTTAGAACTGCCTATGTAAATCTGGGCTGCACTGCCCAGTTTTTCACTTTCCTGTGTAAAGCGACACATCGAAGAGACTAGATATTCTCTCCACGGCCTGCCACCCTTGCCCATGACACAGGCTTCAGAAAACAGAAAGGTGGCCCCCAGGCTGACTCAAGCTCTGGTGTCTGAGAGACACTTGGGGCCCATCCATGTTTTTTTTTTCTTTCTTTCTTTATTACATGTGCTATATTTCCAGGTGGATAAATACTTGGTTCAACCTTTTGTTTACTTCAGGAGGGAGGTATCAGAATCACAACAAATAGAAAGAACTTCCCTCCACCTGCTCGGCAGGACAAAATAATCCATAGCGAGTTCCCTGTGTTTCACTTTCTTTGTTTTGCCGTAAGAACGGTGCCCCTCCCCAACCCCGCCACTGAAACTACTAAGTGAACTAATTGTTGCATTGTTTTTCTTGGCATGATTTTTGTGTTTTATTAGTTTCTCCACTTCACGTTGCTAGTGATTTAACTTCACCCCAGCATCTGAAAGGCTACAATCCGATAAAATAAGTAAATTAATAAAGTATAAAGTGCTTCCAAGCCCGGCAGACACCTTTTTGTATGCTGTGATTTTACTGCTCTTCCCAGCTGATATTTATAACTCAGCCATATGTGGTTATAAAGATTTATTATGAGCCTGTGGAATAAGTTCTGTTAATGTGTACAGAAAACGTCCAAGTTTTGACTCTGTAAGCCTTGGGGATTTCTAATAAGATGAAGCCATTTTGATCGCCAGCCAAGCAGTGTGCAGTTGGAGTGAGGCCTTGGACTGACAAAGGGCTTAGCTATGCGTCCTAGACTATACTTGCCCTGTGTGTGGGTTTACTCAAAATGTTTGCAGAGCTCAGGTAGGTATTTTTTTTCCTCATCACCATCCTCATATGAGAAAAGAGTTGAAGTTTGAGACTCTGTTGACTAAAAGTCGGAATGGAAAATTTTAAGACGATAAATAAAGGCCGAACTAAAAATGCAGGGTAGAGCCATCAGAAGTATAGTGAATAGGGCATCTGTACCTGATCCCCCCGCCCCGCACCACCACCAACCTTGTCTGGCCAGAGGCTGGTGACTCTGAGTTCATCAGGAGACAGAAAATTGCAGACATTGGCGGGTACTAACCTCCCCGCCCCACCTCCCCTTCCACGGCCAGCAGAAAAGAAGGACTGGGCCTTTCCTTTTATGCCTTCCTTCATTTTCTGAAACTTCTCTTGCCCTTAATGTATATGTGTTTTTTCCAAGCAAATTCATGCCATGTGGAAAAGAGAGAGATCTCAAAATGAAACAACAGAGTGAGACAGTTCAAAAAGTATGCAGCAATTTTCTCAAGCTTGACTGCATTAGAATCACCTGGGGAAGGCTTTAAAGATACTAAAATGTCCGGTGCATGTTTTCCCCCCAGAATGCTGCTGGGGCAATTTTTTTTTTTTTTTTTTTCCCTTAGAAGATCCCTGGGTGATAGAAGGAGAAGGAGAAGGTCTCCAGATTCTCCTCCAGGAGAAGGGGAAGCTCGAGTCATGGCCCACTGGTTTAAACCCTAATTCTCAGTGAATTTTCACAGAAGTCTTGAAAATAAGTAATATTTTTCTACTGCCAGAACTTGACAATCTCCGAAGATTGCTTGAGAGGCAATATTTATTAACAAGGAAGAGCTCAGGTGCTGAAAAAAATCTGCTCTGACAAAAGAAAGCCAAACACCTGAGAGAAAAGATAGGACCTGAGCTTACCAAGTGGGTATCTTGAAGTTTCTGAAGGTGTTGTGAAATTTCTGCACAGCACCATGTTTTTAAAAGATTTTATTTATTTATTTGAGAGAGGGAGACAGCATGAGTAGTGGGCAGAAGGAGAGGGAGAAACAGATTCCCTGCTGAGCAGGAAGCTTGATTCGGGACTTGATCCCCAGACCCTGAGATCATGACCTGAGCCAAAGGCTGATGCTTAACCAACTGAGCCACCCAGGTGCCCCTACCCTTTCTTTTATTAGTGTGGTATATCACGTGGATAGTCAATTACTTAAAAATAAAATCTTTAAAAAATAAGAATAAGAATACAATGGATTTCCCAGGGTTGTTAAGGATTAAATAAGACAACTTATGAGGTGGTAAGCATGGTGCCTGGCATGGAGGGAGTCCTCAATGAGTGGTTTGATGTGTGAGGGAAGTGGTAGCAGCAACAAGAGCCACCCAGCGCCCTTTTGCACAACACCATTTCCCCTTTATTCATCCCCTCCTCAGGTGCCCAGAAAGTTCTAGATCTTTTCCCAGTTTTATCTTACAATTGAATTATTTCCCCCTCTAGCTCTTTTTCTAGCAGATCTGTGAAGTGCCATATTAGATTGTACTTAATTAATCGCCAAATATCTGTATATGATGATTTAATATATGATTCCATTATCATCAACATTATAAGATAATTTTGATATTTATCCTAAATAAGCAATTAATATAGACTTTGAGTATTCAGTAATCATAGACTGACAGTACACAAATTCTTAGTACCTCCCTTCTGTATACTTCCGACCAAACAACATTCTCCAAAGCTCATCCATCCTTTAAATAGGGAGCTCTGGACATATAGCGGGTTCGTGATTGGACCATGTGATATTTCCTATCAATTTCCTTTCCAAAACATGTCTGAAATCCATCTGTCCTCCCAATTTCCACTGCTACCACCCCTTACCAGGCCACTGTTGTTTCCAGAGTTAGTTACCACAAGCTTCTACTTTGTCTTCCTCCAAATTCAGTTTCTGCTTGAGTTGTCACCAACCTCACACTGCGCTCCACTCAAAGCTTCCCAATGCCTTTGCACAGCCCTAAAAATAAAATCCAAACTCCTCACCTTCCATGGGCACTGTTGGGTCTTCTTAAACTCACTTGCCATGTTCTCTGACGTCAGTGTGGGTGTTCGGCTGGCTCCCCGGCCAGCTCAGGCTCTTTGCTACTGGGAGCCTTTGCTGTGCTGTTCCTTCCACCAGGCATGCTTTCTGCCTGTTTCAGCCCAGAAGTATCTGATTAACTAACTGGAACCTCTTCACACAGGAAGGACCTGCTCTTTCAGATTGCTCATTACTTGGCAAAACAAACATTTTGTTCTCTAGTGCGATTTGGGTACCAATTCCAAGACACAGATGTATATTTTTAGATCCTCTTACGTGATATTTGAATTTTTTTGTCAGATGAGTTCTTTTCCTTTTCTCACATCTATTGGTGAAATATTTTTCTCACAAAGTACTAAAACCTCTCATGGCCAGTCCGACAGGAAACTGAATGATAGGGATGGGATTCAAACCCAGGCCTGCAGAGGACAATGGATTAGCAATCCATAACCTTAACCACTTGGCCAATGTCTAAGGCAGTCCATCCCTTTATTATTCTCTATCTCAGCCTGCCATTTGCCTCTTCATAACAATTAAAATTAGCAGTCATCTTGTTTATTTTGTCTATTTGTATATTTAGCTGTTCTATGCCTGCCTCTTGCATGAGAAGGGAAGTCCTTTGATTACATGGACCAAGACATTTACCATTTTATCCACAATGTGAATAAAATGTGCCTGGCATGTATTGAACAGTCAAGAAATGTTTGTTAAATGCTAGCAGAAATAAAAGGAAATAATCTCTAGAGGTGCCTGTGTGGCTCGGTGCGTTAAGCCTCTGCCTTTGGCTCAGGTCATGATCTCAGGGTCCTGGGATCAAGCCCCATATTGGGAATCTCTCTTCAACAGGGACCCTGCTTCCCCCTCCGCCTCTGCCTGCCACTCTGCCTACTTGTGATCTCTCTCTCTCTCTCTGTCAAATAAATAAATAAAATCATAAAAAAGAAAAGAAAAGAAAAGAAAAGAAAATCTCTCCTCTTTCCTGTCTTTTAACTTACCAGTCTTTGGTCTGCTGTTAGTGCAGTTGATATGGAATCCAGGTGACAACCTCTGCTTTACCTTCTTCTGGAACTAACTCAGGGCCGTTTTTAACTCTTAATGTTTGGACTTGGGAATTAGGAAATAAACTCCAGATAGTATAATAGCACCAGTGGACACATGCTGAGCTCTATGTGACATGCATCATGTTAGACATTTTACTCTTTAGTTCTTATAAGACAGTGAATCAAGAACTGATTCTTCCCATTCTATAGATTAATTAGTACACTGGGGCTCAAAAAGGAGAAGGACAACCCAAGATCATGTAACTGATGTGCTGGAAGTAAGTATTTTGACAGCAGATCTTCCATCCTAATCCACTTCCGTTCACTCCTCAGGAGGCAGTACAGTTTTATGAGTGTACTTTACAAATTGGCTCAGACAATGACACCAAATTTTACATGATGGTAAAATGGTGGTTACATTAAGAATGCTAGTTCCTCCAATCTTCCCTGCACACTTGTGCATTTTTAAACCAAAGTAAGGGTTTTTACATGTATTTCCTTTGAATAGCATCACATTTATTTCAGTGAATCATTCTTCAATTTTTTTTTTTAATGTCAGTGAATGTTTAGAATGAAAAGGACATAAATTCCAGAGCAACACAGGCCTGAATTCAGACCCCAGTCCACAGTGGAGGGTCTGTGATTTGGAAAAGTTAATTAAACTTTTTGAATGTTGGTTTGCTCCTTAGTAAAATGAGAGTGCCAAGGTGTAGCTTTATGTGAGAGCTAAAAAGATGGTACCTGTAAAGCACATGGCCATGCACTTTACATGGAGGCCCTCCATCAATGCCAGTGCCTGCTCCTTGGCCTGTGCAACAACTAGCTATTCCAGCTGTGTTATCCAAACTTTGCAGACAGTAGACTCTTTTTCTATAGATTTTATGTCATCCATCAAGGAAACGGTCTTTTAAGAGAAGCTGTCTCTTCCCCTAAACACTGCCCTTCATCCGAGGGATCAACCCACACATAGTTGTGATCAAATTGCCTTGATTTGCAAGGAACCTGAGCAACATTACCCTACTGCAGCTGAGAATTTTTTTCTCTTGATCATGTTAATGTCATTATATTCTAAATCATTATTTATCTATATAAATGTCATTATATTCTTTCCATTATATTGGAAAGCCTCTTGGACGTCTGAATAAATGTTGGTAGAAAGTGCGGTAAAATGAATCCCGAAAATGAAAGTGTCCCTGAATGTGACTAGGAATTCAATCCAGGAGAAT
This sequence comes from Mustela nigripes, assembly GCF_022355385.1. Taxonomy (NCBI): domain Eukaryota; kingdom Metazoa; phylum Chordata; class Mammalia; order Carnivora; family Mustelidae; genus Mustela; species Mustela nigripes. Next base: position 93,794,445 of record NC_081563.1, on the reverse strand, counting down.
GAAAATTTGTAAACTCCCTTTCCATGTCCAGAAGTGACTTCATACATAGGACAGTCATCTGTCTATTGATCCTGACTTGGAAAAGCACAAAAATGTCTCTTGTAATACATGGGAAAGCTCCCCAGCAGTCTGCCTACTATTTCGAAACTTTAATAGGATTTGACAATGACTGAAGGGCAAGGCCATAAACGTAGAAGACTATGCTATTGGCACTGAATAATTTGTCTGATTAATTTATAATTACTCACTGTCACCTAGCTGAAGTCAGGACTGACAAGTCATCCTAGGAAGAAAACGATGAGTGAATCACAAAAGTAAAGGAAAAAGAAGTTTGGGTTTACAAAACCAGAACAAGTCTAAGTAAGAAAGGATGGCACAAAGGGGCTATAAAAACACTCAAGGATGAAGAACCAGGGGACAAAGGAGTCAGGGAACATGGTGGACCAGGGCCAGGGATGTGGCAGGGAGAGGAGAGACCCAAAACTAAGTAGTTGGTTTGGAGGACCCAGGAGAACTCTAACACATTGCTCGAGGGGAGGATAAGCTCATACAACCACTTTGGAAACCAGTTGGCAAGGATTTGCTTGCAATGAACATAGCTATTCCTATGGGATATAGCAGTTCCACTCCTGAGTTTATTTCTAGCAAAAACCGGGACAAATTTTTCTTTCACTAGAAGACAGATACAAAGTGCTCACAGCAGCACTATTTGTAATAGTTCTATATCAGTTTGCTAGGGCAGTTGAACAAAATACCATAGATTGGTTGGCCTAAACAACAGAAAGTTGTTTTGTCATAATTCTGAGGCTAGAAGTCTGAGAACAATTGTTTCCACGGTTGGTTTCTCCTGAGACCTCTCTGCTTGACTTGTATCTTCACATGATTTTTCTTCCGTGTGTGTCTGTGTCCTTTTTCTTAGAAAGGGGTAAATCATATAGGATTAGGGCCCACCCTAATGACCTTATTTTACCTTACTTACCCCTTTAAAGGCCCTGTGTGTGTGTGTGTATAAAGTCAGATTGTAAGGTCCTGGAAGTTAGGGTCAATAAATGAAGTTGGTGGGGGGAGGTTGGGGACACAATCAGCCAAGTTTCAAACTGAAGCAACCCAAATATCCAACAACAGTAGAATAAAGATTCACATTCACACAACTGAACACTATACCACATGGAGAATGAATGGATTACAATTATAGGCAACAGTATGGTTGACTCAAAAAAGTAATGTTGAATGAGGGGAATCAGACACAAAAGTATATACTATAGCAGCAATGGCCACAGTCACCAAACTGTGGAAAGAACCAAGATGCCCTTCAACAGATGAATGGATAAAGAAGATGTGGTCCATATACACGATGGAGTATTATGCCGCCATCAGAAAGGATGAATACCCAACTTTTGTATCAACATGGATGGGACTGGAAGAGATTATGCTGAGTGAAATAAGTCAAGCAGAGAGAGTCAATTATCATATGGTTTCACTTATTTGTGGAGCATAACAAATATCATGGAGGACATGGGGAGTTAGAGAGGAGAAGGGAGTTGGAGGAAATTGGAAGGGGAGGTGAACCATGAGAGACTATGGACTCTGAAAAACAATCTGAGGGTTTTGAAGGGGCAGAGGAGGGTGTGGGAGGCTGGGTGAGCCTGGTGGTGGGTATTATGGAGGGCACATTTTGCATGGAACACTGGGTGTGGTGCATAAACAATGAATTCTGGTACACTGACAAGAAAATTAAAAAATAAAAAATAAAAAAAGTATATGCTGCATGCTCCATGTATATTAATGTACATACACATCTACATGGACTAGACCAGCAAAACTAATTTCAGTGCTTAGAAATCAGAAGAGCTGTTGTTTGGGAGGTCAGGAGAGGCTTACTGGGAAAAAGAAGATAGCTTCAGATGTGCTGATATCTCTCTCTTGAGCCAGATGTACATTACACAGGTGTGTTCACTCTGAGATTAAGTTTCAAGTTGCACACTTATGATCTGTGCATTTGTCAATGTGATGACACCTCAGCAGAATGGGTAGAAGAAAGAGGACTTAACAGTTGCAAACAGAGGCAAAACATCCAAAATGTATCTTCCATACTGGTCAAGTCAATTATTCAAAGTGGGTTTTGGAGTACTTTCCTCCTCCTTTCCAAATTGGGATCTTCCAAAAGGGCAGGTGTCTGTCCTAATGTAAAGACCCTTTGAAACAGTCTTCCTAAGACCAAGACTCTTTCTTAAGATGTTATAAGACACCAAGGTGCCTCGGTGGGTCATTGGTTAAATGTCCGACTCTTGATTTCAGTTTAGGGTCATGACATTGAGCCTTACGTCAGGCTCCATGTTGGGTGAGAAGCTTGCTTGGGATTCTCTCTCCTGACTTTAGAAGAAGGAAGGGGGAAGTGAAAGGGGAGCAATCGTGGAAGGGGGAGACAAACTGTGAGAGACTGTGGACTCTAAGAAGCAAACTGAGGATTTTAGAGGGGAGGGGGATGGGGGGTGGTTTGGCCTGGTGATGGGTATTAAGGAGGGCACGTATTACATGGAGTACTGGATTTTATACATAATCAGTGAATCTTGGAACATTGCATCAAAAACTAATGATGTACTGTATGGTCCCTAACATGACAGAATTTTTTAAAAAATTATCTCTTCCTCTCCCTCTGCCCATCCCTCTGATCGCACTCTTGCTCTCTCTAAACAAATAAATCGACATTATAAGACACCAAGAATAGAAGGATAAAAAGTCACTGGCAAGAGACAAAAAACAAGCCTGGAATGACTTCTTATTAGCCACGTGAAATATTAGACAAAAGTGGAGCAAAGCACTGAATATTATAAAGGAAAATCATTTTGGATATGGAATTCTATGTTCAGAAAAACTATCAAACAAGTGAATAGGAAAATGAAGTTAACTAGCCATGAGAATCTCCAAAGTTTATCTTACATGCAACTTCCTTAGGAAGTTAATAAAAATGTACCCCAGCAAAATAAAGAAGAAATGTGGGCACCTGGGTGGCTTAGTTGGTTAAGCATCTGCCTTCAGCTCAGGTCATGATCCCAGGGTCCTGAGATCGAGTTCTGCACTGGGCTCCCTGCTCAGCAGGAGCCTCCTCCTCCCTCTCCGTCTGCCTGCTGCTCCCTTCTGCTTGTGCTCTCTCTGTCAAATAAATGAAATCTTTAAATAAATAAATAAATAAATAAATAAGAAAAGTGGGGAATAGTGGAACTAGTGGGCTCTAGCAGAAGTAGAAGTAGAGTCATAGGATTATAACTGTGTCTGTAAATATGGGGGAAATCTTTCCAGGTTGGATCTTAAGGAAACAGGCTCTGAGAGGAAGCATCTGAGTGATGAAAGGTATTAGAAGAACACCATGTAATGGATTTTTTGACTGAGAAGGTGAGATGATGGAGCAACTTAAAAATATGATGGACACGTGACTCTTTTGTCAACAAGAAATACAAAAAACAATTAAAAACTCTAGGGAAAACAAATAACAATAATTAAATAATAAAGTCCTATTCTAAACAGAAAGCAAATTAAAAAGTGGCATGATTTTGAACAACCAATTGAATGTAAGAAAAGAGAAACCATTTGACTTTGATCTTAGAATAAATTTTATTTAACTGGCACTGGACCCATGCTGAAGAAATTGTAATGTTATAACAGTACCTGGTCTGGCGGCAAATGGTATTTTTATAATCATAAAATACATATTATACCTACTGGCTTTCCAATTATGGATCCAGACCATGAGCAAGTCATGGAAAGTTAATTGTTATTACAAAATAGGAGGCAAATGTGAATAACCGTGATGATATTGTGAAATCAGAGAACTGGAAGAAGTTTTGGGCGCTGGTGTGAGAGGAAACAACAAGGAATAGCTTTTGTTTGGTTAGAAGCAGTATGTGTCAAATAACTATGGCAAAATCATGGCTTAACCAACTAAAAGTAAGAATAAAAGCACAAGGATATTTTAAAAAGTCATAATGGGACAAAAGAAAAAAAAAACTAAAAGCTAAGACTATATCAAGCACTGTGAGGAAAAAGCAAGGAGAAAGAAGGTACTAAGGTACCTCTCATATTGAAGAACCAATGTGTTTTTGTTTAACTTTGTTAAATGTTAAGGCATTTAATGAGTCACTTGTCACACCACTGGAAGCTTGAATATTTACATACAATACAGGAAGTGGCAAAAGTTAGAAATTAGGAAGCAACCATGATAGGAACTACAATCTATATTAGTCAAAAGAAATTGATTCCAGGGCACCTAGGTAGCTCACTCTGACTCTGGATCTCAGCTCAGGCCTTGATCTCAGAGTTATAAGTTCAAGCCCCTTGTTGGGCTACATACTGGGTATAAAACCTACTTAAAAATTGTTTTTAATTTAAAAAAAATTAAAAATTACCTTAGGGAAGGTTAAGTCTGAAGGGGTTAGCAGAACATAACTATTTACTCATCGGTTTCTATAAGTATGTATTTTATATGCATATATATTTATTACATATTATTTATTTCTATCATATATTACTTATGTTTATTATATTTTTTATTTTTTATAAACATATAATATATTTTTATCCCAAGAGGTACAGGTCTGTGAATCGCCAGTTTTACACACTTCACAGCACTCACCATAGCACATACCCTCCCCAATGTCCATAACCCCACCCCCCTTCTCCCAACGCCCCTTCTCCCAACCCCCTTTCCCCCAGCAACCCTCAGTTTGTTTGGTGAGATTAAGAGTCACTTATGGTTTGTCTCCCTCCCAATCCCATCTTGTTTCATTGATTCTTCTCCTACCCCCTTAACCCCCCA
>NC_081563.1:93717954-93789232 GCF_022355385.1 Mustela nigripes | reverse complement strand
CAAATCAAAACCACAATGAGATATCACCTCACACCAATCAGAATGGCTAAAATTCACAAGTCAGGAAATGACAGATGCTGGCAAGGATGTGAAGAAAGGGGAATCCTCCTACACTGTTGGTGGGAATGCAAGCTGGTGCAACCACTCTGGAAAACAGCATGGAGGTTCCTCAAAATGTTGAAAATAGAACTACCCTATGACCCAGCAGTTGCACTACTGGGTATTTACCCTAAAGATACAAACGTAGTTTATTATATTATTGTATAAATTTATTTTTAAAATGTATTTTTTTAATCTTTTTTTTTTAAAGATTTTATTTATTTATTTAACAGACAGAGACCACAAGTAGGCAGAGAGGCAGGCAGAGAGAGAGAATGGAGGAAGCAGGTTCCCTGCTGAGCAGAGAGCCTGATGCGGGGCTTGATCTCAGGACCCTGGGATCATGACCTGAGTGGAAGGCTGAGGATTTAACCCACTGAGCCACCCAGGTGCCCTGATTTTTAATTGTATTTAAAACAGTATTTCTTTTTAAATCACCAGGTACTAGGTTAGAAGTGGGACTCAAGGGGCAGGTAACCAGAATTAGTGACTAATGAGTACAGGGAAGCCTACAGAATTATCAGAGTCAGAGGTGGGGGGAGGAGGGAAGAAGGACACTCCCTAGCAAAAAAAAAAAGCATGGGCAGAGGCCCAGAGGCTAGAAATAAATAGCTAAGAGAAAAGTTGGGGAACAGATCATGAAGATAATGAAAGGTAAAGTTGAGGGACTCAATCTTAGAGAAAAACAAGGCTCTGGTTATTTTTAGGGCACTTGATTTTTTTCAAATATTATGTAGAAAGGCTTTGCTGTGTTGTGTACATTCCTGCCTGCTGTATGAATGCTTTTTTTTTTTTTTTAAATCCTCCACCCTGAAAATTGAAATGCATTTTACAATTCTGGTCAGCCTGGCAGTAGTAAGAGCTTGTAGAATAAACGTATGAATGTCTTCAGCTTGGAAGAAGATATTGAAGGCAATAGTTGAACATCCTTTTAAGAAAGGCTGTGTCTTCAACGTTCTCAATGGTATTGGGGATGATATTATGTGGAAAACAAACAAACAAAACCCATAAGAACATCAAAGTCTCCAGGTTGAAAAGTGATCAAAAACTCAAATGAGCAAGTCTTAGAAAAACATTATCTTATTTATTTAACTGATGTTGCCTACTTTCTATACATTAAAGAATGATATACAATAAAAAAACTATGTGTAAAAAGTCTTTCAATAAAAATCTACGTGTAAAAAGTCTTTAAAATCTCATTAAATTAAATTAAACATAATTAAAATTAAAATACCAAGGAATAAGAAATACTTGTATCAAATTTAATTGATAATATTTTCCTTTGATGGAACATAAAATTACATTACTAATAATTATAGCATTTTATAGTCAATGAAATTATATATATACATACACACACGCATATTTTTTTCTTCTTTGTTAAAGTAGAATTATCTCTTTCCAAACTTGCATTTTTTTTTTATACTAAGTACTTGTTTGACTGAATCAAATTAACAACAGTTGTTCAAACAGAAGCAAAATGTTCCTGGCTAAATTCACTCGCAAGAATGCTCTTCTCTCCAGGACACTTTATTCCCTCATCCTCCACTTTCTCTATTGTGAGTTACTGTAAACCCTTCTCAAGTGGGGAGTCAGAGGAAAATTGACAAAACGGGTGTCTGAAGAATCTCATTACCTGTTAGCGCCTAGGAGTGTGTAGTGGGGGGTGAATATCCTATCCCAGCTTTCTGTGTGTGAAGTGATCCTGGGACTTTGCTCTCCTTCTACTTGCTTCCCAAACCAAACAAACCCCAAATAGCAGCCACTCCTGCTGGCTTAGTAGTAGACTGAGCATTCAGAGCTACTCCCTCCAGCAAGGGGAACATGAGGTTTGCCCTCAGAGCATGGGAACTTGCTGGAGGAATTCCCCACAGGTGGGGGCTTGTTAAAGCCCTAAGTACATCAACTGCCTGAGGCACATTAGGAAAATAAATGATTTTGGCGTCTTGGCTTTGAAATGTCACCCCCCCCCCATATCTGTTTTTGAAAGGCAGAGGGTTGCAGTAAAGCCAAGTGGGTAGGAACACTGGGCCCAGACTTCAAGTGTGTCTGCCCTTTTCACTTATGGACTATATGAGTTAGAGAGCTCAACTTCATTTTCTCTGAGACTCAGTTTCCCCATTCAGAGACAATAATGCCTCTTTTGCAGGATAAGATTGAAGAGTAAATGAGGTTCTGCACATGGGACACACACCGTAGTTCTCTGTGTGCACAGTGGCCCCCAAGTGGCTCCTGCTGTTTATCATCAGAAGGAGGGAAGCAAGGAAGCTGAGTAGCGATAGTAAAGGATTAATAATGAAGCATTATTGGGGTGCCTGGGTGGCTCAGTGGGTTAAGCCTTTGCCTTCAACTCAGGTCATGATCTCAGGGTCCTGGGATCGAGCCACGCATCGGGCTCTCTGCTGAGCGGGGAGTCTGCTTCCCCCTCTCTCTCTCTCTGCCTGCCTCTCTGCCTACTTGTGATCCCTCTCTGTGTCAAATAAATAAATAAATAAATCTAAAAAAAAAAATAATGAAGCGTTATTCCTTTTAGAGATTGAAAAGACCTGAGAAATAATAATCCAGTCCTCTCATTCTACAAACAAGGAAAGTGAAATGCTGAACCAGACTATGACTTTCATAAGACCCAAGGAAAAGTTCAGTGGCAAAGCTGGGCCGCCTTTTTACACTTGGGAGAAATTTCCAACAAGTAAATGGCAACTACATATGGACTTGGACCAGCTGAATTTTTAAATTTTCTTTTAATATCACAGATCAAAAGAATGTGGCTCAATCTTTTTGTGTTTCTGATATAGGCTATTTTAATCAAAGACACTTAAAATAAAAAAGCTTAAGCTTTCTTCTTTTTTAAAATTAGAATTTTATTTTTTTTTAAGATTTTATTTATTTATTTGACAGAGAGAAAGTGTGAGTGCCCACGAACAGGGCGAGCAGCTTTGGGAGAGAGAGAAGCAGGGAGGCCAACGCGGGGCTCAATCTCTAGACCCGGGGATAATAACCTGAGCTGGAGACAGATGCTTAGCTGACTGAGCCACCCAGGCACCTTTTAAATTAGAATTTTAAATACACAGCTCAGGTGAAGACAGAAATTCAATTTTAAAAGGCCAAGAGAAAGACTACCAAAGAACTAGAAGATAAACATTTTGTCTTTCACAGGAAAAGAATTCTTCATTCTGTTGTACAGCCAACCATCAGCCAACTGATGATATTTTCAGTGGCATGGTTTTCCAGTGACATGAAACCCAGACTCTGCGGGACAGGCTCTGGTGGAGAAGCCATGGTTTGCCTCTGGGGCTGAATCTATTGCATACTGTATTCTGAACCTTCACGGCTTCTCTTGTCCTCTCCCTACAACCTGCTCAGGTTTCTTTCCGAGAATTTTGGTTTTGAGGTCCTGGCTTCAGAGACAAACAAAAAAATGAACACCTAATAGGATTCAGCACCAAATAAGGACTTTCCCCTATGTAATCTCAACCTGAACTTTGTTTTCTTTTGACTGTATATCCAGAGTCACATATTTGATGGGTGCATCAATAAACAGACAAATGGATTACTTAGGAAATGACATTCTGAGGCAGGGGAGCCCCAGCCCACCTCATTTGCTGATTTCACTGGCAGGAACAAAGGCTGTCCCTGTGTTCGTTCCTGTTTGGACACATGGCTAAGGGGCCTCTGGGCTACACTGCACTAGACATTTTCCTGGACCTGCAACAGGTCCGAGATGCCCGCGGCACTCACTCTACCTGCTGAAGGTGGGGCTCCTCTCACCTGGGAGTCTCTGCCTTGAGGCTTTGTCCTGCCCACACAGCAAGCCACAAACAACCACAGGCTGAAAGTGTGTGGGTAAAAATCATTATTGAGGGTGCTCTACACCATCCCCTGCAGCTCCGCGGAGGGACTGAGAGGCACTGCCCTTGGTGCGTAAAACCAGGCCTATAACTTCCTTCCCACCTCACAACCCCTTACTCCTACAAGGGATTCTTGAGTTCACCTTACAACTAAACTTCTTGCACTTGAATCCTGGCTTCAGGATGTGCTCTTGGGGGAGCCCAGCTCAAGACATAGCTATGCGCACTCACCCATGCACACACACACACACACACACACACACAGGCATGCGTGCACACATGTGCACATGCTTGCTCTCTTGAGCACAGTCTTCATGCTTTCTCATGCCTGAGTCCCGTTATCCTGTCACTTGCTGTATTTGAAAGGGTGTCACGAGTGCTATGATCCACCACTCAAGATGCCTGTCTGTCTGGGATGTGTCCTCTTTTCTTCCGGCTTAAATGAAATAGTGCAGATGACAATGGTATAAACAGACCCTTGTGGTTAAAAAGAATCCAAATATTGGTGTCTATAAGCACAGTATGTAAATGGATCTAACTTGCCTTCCAAAACACCTGACGCTTTGCTTTAAATGTAATGTTAACCACTAGTTTCTGTCTCATTGATCTCTGCTCTAATCTTGATTATTTCCCTTCTTGTGCGTGGAGTTGCCTTCATTTGTTGTTGATTTTCCTGTTCTTTAAAGTGTAACAAGAGCTGGTGTATTCTGGATTGTTCAATTTTTTTGAGTGAGACTTGGATGGCTATGTATTTCCCCCTTAAGACCACTTTTGCCGTATCCCATAGGTTTTGGACTGATGTGTCTTCATTGGTTTCCATGACTTGTTTAAGTTCTTCCTTGATTTCCTGGTTGATCCAAACATTCTTGAGCAGGATGGTCTTTAGCTTCCAAATGTTTGAATTCCTTCCAAAATTTTACTGTGATTGGGTTCCAGTTTCAAAGCATTGTGGTCTGAAAATAGGCAATCTTTTGGTATAAGTTGAGACCTGATTTGTGACCCGGTCCTTGGTCTATTCTAGACAAAGTTCCATGTGCACTTGAGAAGAGTGAGTATTCTGTTGGTTTGGGATGGGATGTTCTGTATATATCAATGAGGTCCATCTGGTCCAATGTGTCATTCAAAGTGCTTGTTTCTTTGTTGGTTTTCTGCCTAGATGATCTGTCTGTTGCTGTGAGTGGCGTGTTAAGATCCCCTACAATTAAAGTATTCTTATAAATATGACTCTATTTTGATTAACGGTTGTCTTATGATTTTGAACTCAAAATATTTGCATCTTGCAGTTTCTATGCATAGTCTCTGAAACAGCTGATGGGGAACATTCCTCATTTAAGGTGGTGAAAGGTGGGGTAGGGAGTGCTGAGGTAAAAGACAGGAGGTGGAAGGAACAAAGGGGAAATCAATGGATATGAGAAACATCTCTTTTCATCTACTGTGACGGCTCCAGGGTGGGATCCAGGGAAAGAAAAATGGCAGATTGCAGACCACCCCCACCTCCCTAGAATGGCTCATCTTTGAACTATGATCTCAGAATGGCTGTTTGTAATAAAAAATATTACCAGGAGACATTGGATCCTCCTTGCCTGCTGGTATTAACAGCCATATCAGGATTCCAAAAGGCTGCTACATATCGCATTGGCTCTTCCCTATCTGAAACTGCTGAGCATTTACTGAGGGTTTACCATGCCAAGCTGTGGGAAAAAATCCTCTTAAAAGTCTGATTCGAATAATCCTCCTCAGAGCTCTCCAGGGGCTCTGCTAAGGTGATCCAATCTGGATGAGAAGGCTGAGGCTCAGAGAGGTGAGATAATTTGACCAAAGCCACCAGAGAAGCCTGGTGGAGATGGAATTTGAACTCAGTCTTTCCTGTTTAAGTCAGAATGCCAGCTGCTCCTTGCAAAACAACTCCATATCCCTCCCTGTCTGACCTGATGGCTATATGGGATACACAGTCTTGAAAGGACATCATGTCTCTTGAGAAGGGGTGCATGTGGATTAGGGGGTATGTGAAGCTACAGTTATAGACAGGGCACAATTTCTGGAAAACTTACCTAGTTGATAGTTGAAATGTCATTTTTTACATTAAAGCCAATGCACTGCAGTTGCCAATACCAGGACTCAAGACTTTTGACAGCATGTTGAGCTTGTGTTCAGGGCACATGTCCAGCAGGTGACCCAGCCTCCAGGTTCTACTCATCTGAGCCCCTCTTCCCTTCTCACTCCCCTCACCCCAACTCCAGTGTCACAAATTACCCACGAATAGTCACACCACCAGAAGCCCATGACCGTCCGTAACCCATTGTTGGTCATTTGGAAAGATGCACAGCTGCATGTCCACAGAGTGACTCAGCAACCTCTGGTATCAGGGACAGGGCTGCAACTTGATGCTGTCATTCCTTCAGTCAGTTCACACTGAAACCCCCACCTTGTGCCTGACACTTCACCAGCCCTAGAAGACTTAGCTCTGAACAAAGTGGACATGGCCCCTGATGCTTGGGCACGTTGACACACGTTGACAGAGATAGACATCAGCCAAAAGATTACATTTGTGAATAGAATACACAATTGCACATTCTGAGAATAGGAATGCAGGAATAGATTATGTTGAGAAACTGAAACTTAGAAATAGATTTGGCTTGGCAGACCTGCAAGGCTTCTTGGAGGAATTAACATTGAATAAGGGCCTAAAGGCTTGGTTGGTGAAGAATACACCAACTGAAGGCTGGGATATGTGGTTCTCAACCCTGGCTGCACATTTCAATCACCAGGAGGACATTAAAGACATATTCCTGCCCAGGTTGCACCCAAGACTGATTTAGATCAGAATCACTAGGAATGGATATGGGCATCTGTATTTTTAAGCTTCCCAGGTGACCCTGATGTTCAGTCAAGCTCAAGAGACTGCAGACTGGAGCAGGCTCAGGTGCAGAGGCTTAAGGCCAGCGTGTGTCTATAGGGTGCACGTGATGGTGGGGTGGAGAGGTGGGTAGAAGGGGTCAAATGAGCATGGGCAAACCAGGCAGGAGGCCATTCCAGTGTCCAGCCTCAGGACAAAAGTGGTGGCAGAATTAGAACTAAAGAGAACCCAACTCCATGGAGAAATAGTTCAGACGAGATCTATCCATCTAGGACTTCACATGCACTGGGTGAGAAGCTGAGGGAGTGATGGGCCAGTCACGACTCCTGCTAGATTCTCAGCATGAGTAACAGGCATGACTTGTGTTCTGTTTGCTAATTGATTTAGTCTCATCCATGATGAAGACCGAGAGGCTGTCAGCAGGAAGCTCACCTGCAGTGGCAATACATAGCCTTGCTCATGTTGGGTAGGCTCTCCGTGGGGCTGGCTGGGCAGCAGGGAAGAGGGCTTGCCTGTAATGACCTCCAATGTGGAAAGAAAAAAAACTTTCACATCCTGACTCTAAAACTCTCTCTTCGCCCCGTGAGTCAGTACATAAACTTTAATTCAGACGTTGGCAGTGCTGTCAACAGCTCGTATGTCATTAGCAGAGAGCTGCTGAGGCTCCATGTGCCAGGGAGCAGGCTTCTTCTGCTGCCTTCCCTGGAGGTTAGAACCTCCTTTATTTGTGGAGACCTCAAAGACAAGGTCTTTCTGGACTGTGGGAAAGAAGTTGAGATACAGAGCCGGTCTCTGTCCAGTGGCTGACCCATCCAGGCTGGAGCTCCCCCTCTCTGAGTGACACAGATGTTACTCCGCACACCTGGTGAATGTAACCACGGTGCTGGAGGCCTGGGATAGATCTCAGAGGGTCACCACTCATAGCCCAGGAGCTAAGCAGGTCATGCTGGGAGAAGGCAGAGTATTAGCTATGACAAGTGTGGGTACAGGTGCTACTCACAGTAACAGCACAGGTAGGAAAAGGAGCAATAGCCCCTCCTAATGTGGTTGTCCTCAAAAACTCTATTGGCTGACTCCTCAGAACTGCTGGAGGTAGGGGTTGGCAAACACCCCTGGGAAGAGCAAAGCCTGTTATCCGTAGGAGAAACTGAACTCTGACGCCCGATTCTACTTGATAGGGAAATTTTAAAGAAACCTCCAAAGCCCTTGACATGAAAATAAAGCTCAGCACAGGTTGTTAATGAATTGAACCCATGGCACACAGTACGAGTCTTTACAAAACTAATACCAAACCAGACAAGTCCCAACTTGTGCATGGGTGATGGGAGGGAGAGCATGAACTGTAAATTGTAACACTAACTGCATAACCTAGCTGAAGAAATCACCCAACAAACCACCCTGAAAGGTTTTTAAAGTAGAAGGTGGTGTAGCTATTGTAAAATGATGTTGAGGAAAACCAGAAGCATTTCGAAGGTTTTGAAGTCTCATTATTTTTGAAACAGCCTAGGTTTGCTGCTATATAGTTTATGAGCCTGAAAATGAAATTACAGGACATAAAATATAAAAAAAAACTAATCAATATCATATAACCAGGAAGCTTAGAAATTTAAAGGACTTCTCATGTGCTATAGTTGAGGCCCCAAATGCCAGAAGAGAGCATATGGAGAGGAAGTTGGAGGTCAGATTACACCCCCGTTACCTTGTCCAAGTGTAACGGTTCTTCCATCAGCTCGATTTTGAGGCTTAACATCCAAGACATGGATGACTTCAGCTGGTTCACCTCCCCATTCTCGTTTGTATTCTTTCTCATTGCAGGAGACTCAGTGTGAAATGATCAGTTACTTTATTATTCAGAACTTGTAAGGCTTCCTGATCTTACTTCCACATGAGTAATAAATTGTTAAGAGTTGTTCTCTGAAGACAAAGAGAGGATAATGTTTTCTCTTTCCTCCACCACAAGAGATGATTGAAGCTCTTCATACCTGCTCCCTTCCACCCTCCAAGGGTGCAGGACAGCTTTTCCAAGTTGGGGCTTTGGTGAAAAATGTTAGTAACAAATTACAGCTATCACAGTTTCTAGATGTGTAACCTGGGACAAGTCACTCCTCGAATCTTACTTTTCTCAACTAATAACAGAGATAGGTCTCTACTCAGATATTACCCCCTCAGAGACACCTGACTCAGCCACCTACCTGATCAATAATGGCCCCATCCCTCCATTTAAAAAAAGTACCCTTAACTTGTTTTATTATTTTTTAAAATTTTATTGTTATGTTAGTTACCATACAGTATATCAGTTTTTGATGTAGTGTTCCATGATTTATTGTTATTGTTTGTATATAACAACAATCAGTGCTCCATGTAGTACATGCCCTCCTTAACACCCAACCGGGCTAACCCATCCCCTCACCCACCTCCCCTCTAAAATCCTCAGTTTGTTTCTTGGAGTCCACAGTCTTTCATGGTTCATCTCCCTTTCTGATTCCCACTCCCTTCATTTTTCCCTTCCTTCTCCTAATGTCCTCCATGGTATTCCTTACATTCCACACATGAGTGAAACCATATGATAATTGTCTTTCTCTGATTGACTTATTTCACTTAGCATACCCCCCTCCAGTTCCATCCATGTCAATGCAAATGGTGGGTATTTGTCCCTTCTGATAACTGAGTACTGTTCTAATGTATATATGGACCACTTCTTTATTCACTCTTCTGTTGAAGGGCATCTTAGCTCCTTTTACAGTTTGTCTATTGTGGGCATTGCTGCTAACCTGTTTTATTTTTAATCACTGACATTTGACTGTATTTCTCTTTGTTGATGTGTTAATAATAGAAGGCAACCCCCCAGGTGCTGTATTCTTTCCCCTAGAACAAAGCCTCATCTTAGTAACAGCAAGTGTTATCATGAACAATAAGGTCAGGTAATAGATACATGTAGAGTAGGAAAGCTGTAGGATAAATGCAAGAAATGACAACAGGTATAGGAAGAGAAGGGGAACACAAAGCTCACAGTGAAGAAGTAAGAAGTATGGTCAGGGTGTTAGGAGGTAAGTCAGCAGAAGACGGTACCATGGAAGTAGGGTGGCTGAAGGAGGAGGGCAGTGGTAATGTGGCAGAGTCCAGACACCACAGATGTGGGAGGCCTATTCCAGTTCCTCAATGTCTAGTCGTGATATAGTAGCAAAGACATACATTGGTCTCTCTTCCTTGTTCTTTACTCAGAGCTCATAAAATCCTTGTATGCTCCTTGGTGATAGGAGTAGTTTTGTTCTCCAGGCAGGCTTTCAGATGGGGGCTGGTAACCAGAAAAATCAAGCGATGGCTGGAAAAGGGAGACAAGTTGGAAGTAGAGTTCATTATGGACTGTGCCAGCGCAATGAACCCTTTATTTAAAAAAAAAAAATAAGGAGTTTGGAAAACTGTATCAATGAACACATTCGTATCCTGGGAAAGTGGTGCACTCCAACTCCACAGACATAAGCTCCCTGCTCAGGACTCTTCCAGACCCCTGACTCCATGTACCTCTTCATGGGTGTTCATTCATTTCCTTCATTATGTACTTTATAATAAACCAGTAGATGTTCCCTGGATTCTGTGAGCCATTCTAGCAAATTACTAAACCCAGTGACAGGTTGTGGGAAACCTGATTTTAAACCGTAAGCACAGGTTTAAAGCACACCTGGACTTGTGACTGGCATCTAAAGTGGGGGACACAGTC
Source organism: Mustela nigripes (assembly GCF_022355385.1). NCBI lineage: Eukaryota > Metazoa > Chordata > Mammalia > Carnivora > Mustelidae > Mustela > Mustela nigripes. The sequence goes on along the minus strand of NC_081563.1, from coordinate 93,778,710 downwards.
TTGTGGGGCTAATGCCTTAACCTGTAGGGCCTGCACTAACTCTGGTTAGTATCAGAATTGAATTGAATTGTAGGACACTCGGATGATATCATGGGACTGCTTGGTGTGGTGTTATTCCACATCTGGTCACAGAAGTGTTCTGTATGAGTGTGTAAAGGACAACAAAACAGTGCGTTTTCTCAAGCATTATTCAACATCAATGAGTATTTGTGCATTGCTATTATGTGCAATACTGAGTACCGTGGAGCACATAGGAAGAATGGTTTCACTGTTTATCATCCAGGTAGGGAGAGGAGTAGACACTGCAGATGCCCCACCCTGTGCCCCTCCCACCCTCCCTTGAGTCCACAATCCCAGGCATATTTGTGGCTCCTTACCACAAGCATCCTCTTGTGTCCTTTGTCTGAGGGTTCGCCCTCACCAGTTTCTTCATAGCCACGTGTGACTTCACTGTTTATGAAAGTCAGTGCTCCTGGGAACAACAGGGTCTTCCCTCAAGGCAGATGGAGGTCACTGGGTCAAGGCTCTAGGCTCCCTGTCCTTCAGTGGACAACTCTGGGATGGTCTATGAAGTTCCTCAGAGGTTCCTGGGTGGACCTGAGCCCCAAGTGCCCATGCAGTACTAGCTTATGAACACACATATCATAGGGTTTTCTCCCTGTTCTGTCTTATTTTCCTCACTCCTCCCCAAATCACTGGTATCCCCTCCAGATAGACAACCTGCCCCCTAGTCTTTATCTCAGGACCTTCTTTCAGGGACACCCAAATTAAGCATGTACACAGTAGTTGATAACCTAGAATATGTGGCATAAAATTAAAAACAGAATTAATGTCGCTTAAAATAAGAAATTGACATTTCTGGGGAAGATGACAATAGTCTGGTCTATGACCATTAGTGGAAGAAAATTTTCTATGGCAGGACCTTGAAGGGTTGGTAGAATTTTTGTAGTAGAATAAGGTGGAGGAGGATGAGAAAGTATGGAACAATATGAGAAAGGAGAAAAGATGAGGGAATGTGGGCTTTGACAACAGAAAGCTGATATTGTGACGAACAAAGGTTGATGTATTAAATAGGAGAAAATCCCCAAAATATTGATTGGGGCTGGATTATAAAAGATCTTGGAGCTGTAACCATCAAGACAGTATAGTACTGACACAAATACAGACACATAGACTAATGGAACAAAACAGAGAACCCAGAAATGGACACTCAACTCTGGTCAACTAATCTTTGACAAAACAAGAAAAAATATCCAGTGAAAAAGACAATCTCCAACAAATGGTGCTGGGGGTTGGGGAAGTTGGACAGTCACATACAGATGAAGGAAAATGGACCACTTTTTTATACCATACACAAAAATAAATTCAAAATGGGTGAAATACTTAAATGTAAGTCAGGAATCCATCAAAATCCTAGAAGAGAACACAGGCAACAAATTCTTTGGCCTCAGCCACAGCAATTTCTTGCTAGACATGTCTCCAAATGTAAAAGAAACAAAAGCAAAAATAAACTATTGGGACTTGATCAGGGTAAAGACCTTTTGCACAGCAAAGGAAACAATGAAAAAAACTAAAGGGTAACCTACAGAATGGGAGAATATATTGACAAATGACATATCAGATAAAGGCCTAGTATCCAAAATCTATAAAGATTTTATGAAATTCACCCCCCAAGCCCCAAGAAATCTGTCAAGATATGAGGAGAAGACATACATATTGCCTCCAAAGAAGGCATACGAATGGCTAAGAGACACATGAAAAGATGCTCAACATCACTGATCATCAGGGAAATACAAATCAAAACCACAATGAGATACCACCTCACACCAGTCAGAATAGCTAAAATTAACAACTCAGGAAACAACAGATGTTGACAAGGATGTGGAGAAAGGGAAACCCTCTTATACTGTTGGTGGTAATGCAAGCTGCTGCAGTCCCTCTGGAAAACAGTATAGAGGGTCTTCAAAAAGTTAAAAAAAAAAAAAAAAGAGCTAGCTTATGACCCAGCAATTGCATTATTTGATATTTACTTCAAAGATAGAGATGTAGTGAAAAGAAAGGGCACACGTACCCCAATGTTCATAGAAGCAGTGTCTACAATAGCCAAAATATGGAAAGAGCCCAGATGTCCATTAGCAGATGAATGGATAAAGAAGATGTGGGGTGTGCGCGCACACACACACACACACACACACACGAATATTACTCAACCATCAAAAAGAATGAAATCGTTCCATTTGCAGTGATATGGATGGAACTAGAGGGTATCATGCTAAGCAAAATAAGTCAGTCAGAGAAAGACAAATACCACATGATTTCACTCATGTGTGGAATTTAAGACACAAAACAGATGGAAATAGGGGAAGGGAAGGAAAAATAAAATAACAGAGAGGGAGGCAAACCATGAGAGACTCTTAATTATAGAAAACATACTGAGGGTTGCTGGAGGGGAAGTGGGTAGGGGGATGGGGTCATTGATGATAGGCACTAAGGAGGGCATATATTGTAATGAGCAATGGGTATCGTATGCAACTGATAAATGACTAAATTCTACCCCTGAAACTAATAATACACTACCTGTTAAATAAATTGAATTCACATTAAAAAATAAAATGAAAACAAAAACAAAGGAACAAACAAAAGAGACCAAAAAAAAAAGCAAAACAAACAAACAAACAAACAAAAGATCTCAGAGTTTAACTTAGATTTAAAAAGTTGAATCCACAGGAAATTGGGAGCCATGAAGAGTTTTTGAACAGTGGTTTGACCACGATAACAGAAGAGATTTAGTATTTGACTGAGATGAAAGGATCCCGGTATAGAAGAGTGAAGAATCAGACCATAAGGACCTGCCTTAGGGTGGTCTTTCTGGAAAAGTATGGGAGGGATAAATGTGAGGGAATGTGTTGGGACCATAACATACCACCTTGTTAGAGATCTCATAGCTCCAGGTTCTGGGAATGCTGTGGACAGACATCTTACAGCTCTCAGTGGCTTCAGGGGGACCAAGAGAACCACCTCATTCAAAGGCACCTCTTTCAGTGGTTCATGCATAGTCTGGGAACATTAAAGACTGGTCACCTCAATCCAACTTGGATGAACTTTGATGGGCCATTTTCACTCCAGGGCTGCCCATCCCATTGACGAAGGGAGACATTGGGTGTGCACCACAGCTCAGCTTCTCCCTCTGCCCACTCCTCTTTCTTTCCCTCCTCCCACAGTTGTCAGTCCCAAAGGTATTTCTTAATAATAAACACCTTGAGTGCTAAAATACACCTCAAAATCTGCCTCTTGTGAACCCAACCTGCAACAGGAAGAATGCAAAGTGATGGGGGTAGTGAGGACAAAATTGGTGACTGCAAAGAAAACATAGGTTGGCTTCCTGAGTATTTGGTAACGAATGATACCATCAGCCAAACCCAAGCACTGAGTGTAAGGAATTGATTTCAAGAGGATTTGGTATGTTTGGTTTTAGATATGTTGAGTTTACCTGTAAGGGATTTAAAGAATCCGGGTGATTTAGTGTCCCCTAACATGGAGTCAATTGGTTTTACCCTACTTCCTGCAATAGTTCTGGCCCCAAGGCCCCAGACTGGGCCAGTCCTGGTTCCTAGCCCCAGGAATGGTCATCTGAGCCAATCAGAATCCTTCAGTAGGATTTCCTATTGAGAAGAAAGTGTCATTATCTCCTCTGGTCCTGAAGGTGTTGATTTAAGCCCCAGATAGCCAGGGGCCATTATGTCAGTTGTCACCAGGACAAGCTCTTTGTGGGAGTAAGAGTAAAGATGGGTAATTCTGGGACTGCATTACACTGTATAAGATTCCATCTTAGCAGGTTGAAAAGTCTTACGTTCACCTTAAAGAAACAAATGGCCATATTGTGGAGAGGGTCACTGGAAGGTGGCCTGGACATGGTCCTGGTGTACAACCATTGAGAAAACATGGACTTCAGTCCCTCTACCACATGGAACCAGATTATTCCAATGACCTGAATGAGACTAGAAAGAGGATGGGGAGTGGTAGATGAGAATGCAGCCTGGCTGATACATTGACATCAGTCTTGTGGGATCCTGAGCAGAGGACCCAGCAAGTTTTGCCCAGACTCCTGGTCCACAGACACTGTAAGTTAACCAAAGTATGTTTCCCTAAGCACTACGTTTATGATGTTTGTTATACAGTAGTAAAAAACTGTTATGCTATTCTTTCCACATCTATAACTGGGAAATCCCACTTTTTCTATTAAATTTATACAAGTCAGTTTTCTTCCTTTCCCACCAAGGGAGTTTGAGGGATGAGTGGATCATGGATGTGTACAAAACTAAGCCACCTAACAAAGAAGGGAGTTATGAACTCCAGGAAGACAGAATATTTGAGAATATATATATATATATATATATATATATCTCCAAATGGCCCAGGTATCTACAATATCCGGGCCAAAACAAACATAATCTTGTTATTATAAGCCATAAAACAATGCATATCTGTACTAATTGAGTGCATAGGGGAGATAACTCCATTCAATTACTATTTCTTGAACATAGACAGTGACAGGCACAGTGATGGGGTGAGGAGGCCATGGTGGGTGTGCTAAGCTTCTGTCTTGCTCACTTTATGGATTGAGCTCCTGCTGTCTTGGTATTAGATGCTCTCTGTGCAGCCACACTGGGCCTTTTGCTGCATATATGGCATAAGGGGTAGTCTGTGTCTCAGACAGTTTAGGCCCTATTCTTCAACAGCTGTTTTATGGAGCTATGCTTTATTATACTAATTTCTAACTTGGCTTAATAGACCCAATACAAAAGATGAGAAGAAAGTTTTAAACTATCTTGGGGGAAAACGTTAGGTGGGAAGGTATGGCACTTGTAAAATTCTTTATAGTACTGTAAGGAACTGGAGGTGAAGAGGACTGGGGGCAATAGGGGCTTTTCCTGACCTATTGCTTCTTATTTGGTCTTTGTTCTAAGAAGGAAAGAACATACTTCAGAGCATCTTTAGTGTGCCTCTCTACATTACCATACACCAGAACTTCTTGTGGATTTATTTAAAAATAATGATTATTATTTAATGAGTCAGGATAGAGTTTTAATTCTTACTGATATTTTTGAGAATCTCCTTATAACAAGACCTCTGGTCTTGCTCAAAGGATCCATCACAAGGCTGATCACATATTTGGAACCAGCTGCCAATTTGTTGGAAATTTGAGGAACACATTGGGGGGTGCAAACAGTAAGATCCAGACTGTGGAAACTCTTCAGATCAGACACACGGCTTCGTTGGTGGGTAAATTTAAAGGGGGAAAAAAAGGATGAAGAAAGATCTTATAAATCAAAAAGCATTTAAACTACGTTTCAAGTTTAAGAAATGCAGGGAAGGAGTTACTGTCAAAGAAGGTTGAAGTGGACCTTTAGAGGGGAGGTGGTGCTGCGGCTGGGATGGACACATGGAAGACTCTGGCCAAGTTCTTTTTTTTTTTTTTTTTTTTACCTGAGTAGCAGTTACAAGAACGTTCCTTAAATTATATGTGCTTTTTGTGTAATTTTCTGTATTTCTGTTTTATTTTATACTAACAAAGTAAAAAGGAAAAAAAAAAAAAACACGCATCAGGTGAGTTTGATTTAGAGGTAGGGATGACTTGACTTGCTATATTCCAGCCACCATACATACCACAGGATTAAAGTTGATTTTGGGTGGTATATTGGGTTATTTTCATTTTATATTTTAGGAAACTGAAACTCAGCAAATTTGCCTGATGTGTTATAATATAGTTAAATAGCCTTGAAAATTCCAGGTTTCTTCAGACTCTTAATTATAGAGAACAAACTGCTGGTTACCAGAGGGGATGTAGGTGGGGATGGGTAAAAATAGGTGATGGGGATTAAGGATGCACCTGTCATGATGAGCTCCAGGTGATTTACGGAAGTGTTAAATCACTAAATTATACACCTGAAACTAATATAACACTGTATCTTAACTAACTGGAATTAAAATAAGAATTTAAAAAAAAAAAAGGAAATTCCAGTTTTCTTGTGGGGACCAGATGAAGAAGCTCAGGTTAAACCCCTTCCTTTGGTTTCACAGAACTCTAAAACATAAGAACTGGAGGGCACATTACAGGTAGCATACCATAAACACCTTTGCGCTTTTCAATGAACATACACAAGTCCAGAGAGAAAAGATCCCACACCCGGCTAATTATTTAGAGGGCATGTGTCCAGGTTTTCAGAAGTGTGCCTCACACTTTACTGACATTAATTCATTTAACCCTCTGCCACTTTGCAGATGAGTAGTAACTGGAGATCAAGGAGGTGAAAGAACTTCTAGTCATGGCTTGGAAGTGACGAGTTTGGACTTGATCCATGATGGTGTTCCCAGGTCCAAGCACAGGATTCTTTATTTATTTATTTATTTATTTTTTATTTTTTATAAACATATATTTTTATCCCCAGGGGTACAGGTCTGTGAATCACCAGGTTTACACACTTCACAGCACTCACCAAAGCACAGGATTCTTAAGCATATTCCAAGAGGATGTATTCTGCCAATGACAACCTAGAAAACCACCTTGGTGAATGCGTTGGTCTATGCTGTGCTGATTATTCTCTCTTCCCCTTGCCGCTACCCCAAATCTCTTGTCTACTTCTCTACTCTGTCCAGGGTCTGACCAGACATCAGGTTTCCTTTGGGCTCTGGTCGCTACATGGGTTCAGTCATCAGGTTTCCTTTGGGCTCTGGTCGCTGCATGGGTTCAGCTGATGAGAGGCTCTGGCAAAAAACCAGAGGGTGGGAAAAGAATGGGTGGGGTATTTCTCTGCCTGCCATCCCCCTGCTTCCAATCAGGTTGTGTAGTAATGGCCAAGTCCTCTATCATGCAGTTCCCTCCCTCATGCCATCTTTCACAGGATCTTATGAACACCAAGCCGTCTCCTTGCCCCTTTTGGCCAGAGGTAGTAATGACTCCCTCACGCTGCTCATCTCTAGATGCCTCAAACTTCTTCTTGGTTCTCTTAATTGTGCACACAGTTTCACAAAGAATTTTAACATTAAATCTTCTTTATTTAAAACTTTCTGAGTAGAAGTCAGTTTCCCACCAAGACCGAGAGAACAACCACATGTAGGTGTGTGGTAAGCATGCATCTTAGTCCACAAACTTGGGCATGAAAATCATATCATGCTACTTTATTTTCTTATGTTCAGTTAAATTCAATCAGACTCCAGGATATCTGAGATTGGCGGGTAGAGCACCCGATGTAAGGCATCCCCAGGTATCTATGAAGATTGCAGGGGTCTCAAGTTCAGCAAAATATTCTGTAAGACCTCTCTATCTTCAGGATATGAAGGTCACCTCTGTGATTCCACTGTCCAGTGCACACAGTCCCTTGAAGTCTGGAGGTCCTGCTGTGCTGTGGCACAGCCATCCTGAGCCTCAGGGCCTAGGTGCAGCCTCCTCAGATGGGCCCACAATCATACTCTGGCCTCCAGTGGTCCTGGCACTCCTCAGGGCCCTGTGGAGCAGTGGACAAGCCCTTGGCATCCCTGAAACCTTGGGTGTCTTTCTGTTCTCAGTCTCAATTTGCACACCCAATTTTGGCCTAGCCTCCGCATGTCCTCTTTAATCAGGAATGATCAAAGATTTGGGCTGTCTCCTTGACCAGGAGAAGAGAGGAATATACAGAAAGGACAAAATACAAAGGTAATTGGAGATCAGTCTTGCAAAGCACCATAAAGACAACATAAAGTGTACTCCATCACTTCCTTAATAAGCTCTTATGGAACCAGACACTGTTCTTACTCTCTTGGAAACAAGTATTAAAGGAGAGCAATAGCTGATTAGCTCTACAAACCTGCCATGTGTCAGGGCTTGTGGGAATTTCCCTGCTTGTCTGCCTGATAGAAAGAAACCCAGGAGAGCTCATGAGCAAGCCAAAAATATTTCCCTCATTGTCTTCAAGAAAGGGTTAATTCAAGATATGATTTCAGAATCACTTAGTGGCACCAGCTGAAGATAAGCTTATTTTATTTAATTCCTCTTTTCTTTTTTGGGGAGGCTACTCAGTTTATTTCATGCTCCCCGAAGGGGAAAAATTAAGAAATGAATGATATTTCAAAAGTAAATATCTACTTTTTAAAGATACATGATGGGTATAAGTTTCTCCTCTTTTTTCTGGAGAAGGCAAAGCACAATTGAATTCTCATAAAAATCTTTGTTAAATACCATCATAAAGGAATTAGACAATATCTCTCTATTAGGTACCATTACTGAGAATTTTAATAAAATGTGAATAAATCCATGGACATAGTAAACATTGCATACATGTACATCTGAAGACTTTGTCATCTCAGGGAAGCTGTTGGTTAGACAAGCATAATTATGAGACTTGATCTACAAAGCTAAAGAAAGTTACCTGTTTAAAAACAAGTTTCTAAGGTAAAATAATAATTCAAAGCAAAGTTATATTGTTTCTAATGCCTATTATATTAATGTACTTTTTTGAATTGAAAAAAATCTGAATTTTTATTTGTTCTTCTGAACAAATAAATTCTTCTGAATATTTACTTGTTCTTCTAATGACACTGTATACACATATACATATATACACATATATGTATATATACACATATAAACATATGTGTATATGTTTATATGTGTATATACATTTATATGTGTATATATACATATATACATATGTATAAGTGTACATATACACACACATATATGTATATATACAAACATATGTATATATATACATATATACAGTGTCATTAGAAGAACAAATAAATATTCAGAAAGGATTTATCTGTTCAGAAGAAATAATAAAAATTCAGATTTCAATTCAAAAAAGTACATTAATGCTACATATATATGTGTGTATATATATGCGTTCTAATGACACTGTATATATATATGACACTGTATATATATATGACACTGTATATATATACAGTGTCATTAGAAGAACAAATAAAAATTCAGATTTGCATATATATTATTATATACTTATATATTTATATATAATTTATATATATTATTTAGTTATATAATAATATATATACATATATATGTATATGTATATAACTATATGTATGTATATAACTATATACGTATATATGTATAGATTCATGTATACATATATACATATATGTATATAACTATATATAATAATATATATAAATTATATATAAATATTTTATTTTATTTTATTATTATAAGTATTTATATTTATATTTTAAATATAATTTATATATATTATAAATATAATATATAATATATAATACATTATATATATAATGTGTGTGTATATATATAATTTTCTAGTGTTTGAAGAGTTTCTCAAGAGAACAGATCACAAACTTACAAGGGAAAGGCATAGAAGTTTCACACTGAATTTTCCTTCCTTGTTCTTGTCCCTTTGCTTGGGGCCAGTCCTATCTTTTGCCTTCGTGGAGAGCAATGTAGAACAGTCTGGGTAAGCCATTGCACTTCTCACTTGGCATCTGGTAGAGGAGGAACAGTGGCATGGAGAGTCTTGGGAATATTTTGAATTGATTTATTCCAGTTGGGTATGGAGGAAAATTAGCTTTAGAAGACCTAGCCCTGTGACTTTGGACAAGTCACTAAATTCTCTGAAACTTCATGTCCTCATCTTTAGTTTTAAAGACTTTTATGAATCTGCCTTTCAAAAAACATAAACATAGTGGAAAAGTTCAAAGGCTTTGAAGTCAGATAGGCTGTTCAAATCCTAAAGCCAGCTTTTTTTTTAAGATTTTATTTATTTATTTGACAGACAGAGATCACAAGTAGGCAGAGAGGCAGGCAGAGAGAGAGAAGGAAGCAGGCTCCCAACGCTGAGCAGAGAACCTGATATGGGGCTGGATCCTAAGACTGTGGGATCATGACTTGAGCCAAAGGCAGAGGCTTTAAATCACTGAGCCACCCAGGTGCCCCCTAAAGCCAGCTTTTGAGTGTTGTGTGACCTTGGATAAGCTACAGAACCTCTCTGTACCTCAGTGTCTTCACCTTTTAGATGAGAACAAATGCATTAAGATGATTGAGACAGTGCATGTAAAGACTTAGTACAGTGTCTGGCGTTTAGTAAGAGCACAGGTGAGTTTTCTTCTTATTATCATTATCATTAAAAGCAATAATGCTTTTAGTTGGGATGGGTTATTGGCTGCCAAATGAATTGTTAGACATAGACCCTGAAGATGAGATGTGGGAAAAGCAGATTCTCATGGTCAGCTATTTTATATTGCCTGTGGGGATGCAAGATTCATGACAGTCCTAAAAAGATCACCTCACCTGAATGATTCAGTGGTCTGAAATTACACCCCAGGATGTCCTTGAGTTAGTATTGTTCCGTTTCTCAACCTTAGAACTCCAAATGTTTAACCAGTTGAGTCATCCCCCAATAAGGTGAAATCAGGCATCTTCAGCAACGTTAAAAATCCAGTTTAACTCTTCAGCTAAGACTCAGAAGGCTGGAACCAAATCAGAATTAAGATACAAAAAAGAACATCTGAACAGAAAGCTGCAGTTGAAGCTATAGAAGACACATGATAGAAATGCCACTGGGGCGCCCCTGTGGCCCAGTATGCTGAGTGACTGGCTTTTTGTTTCAGCTCAGATCATGATCTCAGAGTTCTGGATTGAGCTCCATGTCAAGCTCCCCACTCAGTGGGGAGTTTGCTTGAGATTCTCTCTCTCCCTCTGCCCTTCCCCCACTCACATTATCCTTCCCACCACTGCTTGTATGTGGGCTCTCTCTCTAAAATAAATAAATAAATCTTAAAAGAGAGACAGAGAAATGCCATTTGAGCATGTGTGCTCTTGGTGGACATGGTCCCCCTGCCAATCACCTACACCTGTCACTAAGGAAGCTTTGGGGCAGAACTCACTCCCCCACTGGGAAGATAGAAGGAGAAAGGTTCTGGTAGTTTCACATGTATCTGTTGAGAAATAAATGGACAAGCTCACCTATGCATGAGCTTCCTATGCCCTTTGTAAGAGGGAGGTGATCCCTGAAGGCTGACTCTGAATATGACAACCTGAGCATGGACTGCCCTTGAGACAGTATCAGAATGGGTGATGGGTATCTTTCCCTGGGGATAGGATACCCTGATGTTATCCCCTCTGCTTTTGCTTGTTTGTTTGTTTCTTTGTTTGCTTGTTTCTTTACTTATTTCCAACTTTATTGAGATATAATTGACATACAGGATTATATAAGTTTAAGGTGTACAACACACGGGCCTGATGCACTTATAGACTGCAAAATCTGCTTCAGCCAAAGAGTGGCACTCTTAATAGGATAATTGCATCTTGGTGTGAATTTTTTATCTTATTTTCCCCTAGGTAGGACTCAGGTCCTTGAGTCCTGAGTCCCTCAGATCCCTGAGGTAGGACTCAGAGAAAGATACAGGTGAGGAGAGGGCATAAATCCTGGCCATCAGAGGACAGCTGTGTTGGGGTCCATCCTGTGGGTAACAGCCAGCTTCCCCCCAACTTTGATAAAACCCCTGACCAGATTCAAACTATTTATGGAAACCCAATCTCTGACTGGTTGCTCCAATTGTTTTCATACTGCAGTCTGTTACACATTTCTAATGGTCTTTGGTAGGTTGACCTGGTGCAGGTAAGCTCCACCTCCTTAAAGAAACCAGGCAAACAATTAGAATAAAAGCAGCATACCATCTTTGGGGTGTCCATGGTGGACGTTTTTTTTGTTTGTTTGTTTTGTTTTATTTGTTTTGTTTTGTTTTTTGTTTTTTATTTGTCAGAGAGAGAGAGCACACACAAGCAGACACAGTGGCAGGCAGAGGCAGCGAGAGAAGCAGGCTCCCTGCCTAGCAAGGAGCCCGATGTGGGACTCCATCCCAGGACCCTGGGATCATGGGCTGAAGGGATCATGAGCTGAAGGCAGCGGCTTAACCAACTGAGCCACCCAGGCGTCCCCATGGTGGACGTTTTAACGGCAGGCTCAGTGCCCCAGACCGCCTCCCTTGGAAGCCTGAACCGGCCAAACAGCTTTCTCCTTTTTCTCATAACCATGTCCACCAACGAGAATGCTAATTCACCAGCTACCTGCCTTAACAGATTTAAGAACAAGGGGGGAAACAGTACAGAAATGAAATGGCATCGAATAGAGGTTAATGTGGAGCTCAGGAAAGCTAAGAAGGATGACCAGATGATGAAAAGGAGAAACATAAGCTTGTTTCCTGATGACGCTATCTCTCCACTGAAAGAAAACCACAACATCAGGGCACCATAAATTGATTTGTTGATGACATTGTTAAAAACATAAATAGCAACAATTTGGAAAGCCAGCTCCAGGCTACCCAAACTGCTAGGAAACCAGGCCCCCATAGACAACATAATCTGGGCTGGTTTGATTCTAAAATTTGTGTCCTTCTTGGGCAGAACTGATTGTAGTCCCATTCAGTTTGAATCTGCTTGGGCTCTCACTAACACTGCTTTTCAGGGACATCAGAACAGACGAAGGTTGTGGTAGATGGAGGTGCTAGGCCAGCATTCATTTCTCTGTTGGCATCTTCCCATGCCCACATCAGCGAACAAGCTGTATGGGCTCTAGGAAACATTGCAGGTGATGCTTAAGTTTTTCAAGTCTTGGTTATCAAGTATGGTGCAGTTGATCCGCTGTTGGCTCTCCTTGCAGTTCCTGATATGTCATCTTTAGCATGTGGTTGCTTATGTAACCTTACTTAGACATTTTCAAACTTTGTCGCAACAAGAATCCCCGTTAGACACTGTTAAACAGATTCTTCCTACCTCAGCTCATCTCCTGCATTATGATGATCCAGAAGTCATGGCAGATACCGGCTGGGCCATCTTCTACCTTACTGATGGTCCAAATGAACAGATTGAAATGGTTGCGAAAGCAGGCATTGTGCCCCAGCTTGTGAAGCTAGGAGCTACAGTGAAATTGTCCACTGTGACTCCTGTACTAAGAGCTATAGGAAATATTGTCACTGGGACAGATGAACAGACTCAGGTTGTGATAGATGCAGGAGCACTTTCTGTCTTTCCCAGCCTGCTAACAAACCCCAAAATTAATATTCAGAAGGAAGCTACATGGAGAATGTCAAATATCACACCTGGACACCAGGACCAGATCCAACAAGTTGTGAGTCATGGATTAGTCCCATTCTTCATTGGTGTTCTCTCTAAGGCAGACTTTAAGACACCAAAGTCTGGGCTGTGACCAACTATACAAGTGTCAGGACAGCTGAACACATTTTGTACCTTGTTCATTGTGGCATGATAGAACCATTGATGAACCTCTTAACTGCAAAGGGTACCAGAATTATTCTGGGTATTCTGGATGGCATTTCAAACATCTTTCAGGCTGCTGAGAAACTAGGTGAAACTGAGAAACTTAGTATAATGATTGAAGTATGTGGAGGTTTGGACAAAATTGAAGCTCTACAAAACCATGAAAATGAGTCTGTGTACAAAGCTTCATTAAACTTGATTGAGAAGTATTTCTCTGTAGAGGAAGAGGAAGATCAGAATGTTGTCCAGAATGTTCCAAGTTCAGGATTGCACTCCTGGGACTTTTAACTTTCAGATGAACTGTTGAGGCAGGAAGTTGTTTGTTTTGTACTCTGCTTGGTAGAAGTTTGTCTTGCTGTTTCTCTACTGAGAACTCATTTTAAATGGGTTTTGTTATTGCAGGTCTTTTTACAACAAAACTCTACTTGACCAGTTCCAAACTGTACAAACTGCGTGAAGCTCCTCCTCTCAGTGGTTTTCTTATTTCTGTGTATTATCTTGTAGTGTCCTGTAAATAAAGATTAAATTCCTCTCTTTTCTAAAACAACAACAACAACAAAACCACACTAGAATAAAAGCAAATGGCAGAATATTTAACAAAACGACAGAGGAAAGACCACAGTAACTTTCTGTTTATATCAAAGTACAGAATGACCAATACTTTAAATTAGTGTCTAAATGAGGCAAAAATAGTCATCAGTTCTCTATGAATTATCAATCCATGGATGGCTTTCAAAGCACACAGGATTTGATAGAATGTTAGGTTTGATTTTTGGACCAATGAGTTAACATTTTTGGAAAGATCCCTTTATGTTAACTATAGATAATAGTAATAATAATAATAATAATTCACTTTTTAAAGAAGGTTTTATTTATTCATTTGACAAAGAGAGAGAGATCATAAGTAGGCAGAGCAGCAGGCGGGGGCGTGGGTGAGAGGGGAAGCAGGCTCCCTGCTGAACAGAGAGCTCAATGCTAGGCTAAATCCCAGGACCCTGAGATCATGACCTGAGATGAAGGCAGAGGCTTAACCCACTGAGCCACTCAGGTACCCCAACAATTCAGTTATATAAGGCAAATTTCAACTCTTACAGCAATACTAGTGATCTCAAGTTCAAGTAGCCATGCTTGAATTTTTCCTCCCAATGTCCATGCTTTTTGGTACTGCTATAGACCTCCCTCATCCAGCCCCAGTTCTTAATCCCCTCCATTCAGACATTTTCCTTGAAGTCACTCTAAACCTTGTGACTCTTTAGCCCTCTCTCTTGTCAGTAAGATGGATGATAGCTCACAAATGCTTCAAGATCTCACAAGAATGTATTTGGCAACTTCTCTCTTCTCTGACCTCTGGAAACCAAAATTGCTTTGATATGAAGCAAAAACCACTTCTGTACCCAGTGTGGCTCTTCATCATGTCTTGCCCTTTCTACCATTGCTTTGTGTACTTAGCATCTCTAAGCCCCCACCATTTAAATCCATGAAAGGGAACACTGGAGCCTTCTCTGTCCAGGGCATGATGCTGGAGACACTTAAGGACACTCTTGCTCTCACATGCCTAGCAATCCACAGGCTGGAAAATGCACTTCCAGCCAAGCTGATTCTCTGGAAAAATCAGGAATGATCTGTTTTTCCCTTGGCTCTTTGCTCTATCAACTATTAAAGGACCTGAGAGAGAGATCCACATGAAAGTATTTCCTTTTCTTTCACTCTTCAGAAAATAACATTCTGAATTCTAGAGAGGGAAGGTCTGGAGAGCAGAATTTGTAATGGCGGAAACCCAGACTGGTTAACAGGAGAAGGTAGAATGAAAATAAAGCAGATGATGAGAATGCTGAGGGCACGGCCTCCTGGCTGGTGAGTGGTGTGTGTCAGTAACATTTGGTGTATGCACTGTGGCCCATGCATGTGTGTTGCTGAGGCCAACTTCAGCCCTGTAGAGTTTTGTCCTTGGGAGGGGGGTGGCACAGGGCTCAACCCAGAGGTCAGGCAATGGACCCCCAAAGTACCTAGGTTCCTACACAGGACCAGGAGCTTTACTTCACCCCATATCATGCTGATAAACACTCTTTCCACTCATTGTAATTATTCTTGTATCCAGAAGGAAACCAGCCCCAGAAAGGTGATGTTCACTTCTGTTCCCATGTCACTCAGACAAAACTGAAATTTGAATTCACATTTGATTTCGTTTCAAAGGCTTCTCAACTCTTTCTGTCATGCTGGTGGTTCTCAAATTGTTCAGGTGTCAGAGAAATTGGAAGGTGTGTACTTTTTCTGTGTTGTATAGATCACTTTGGAAAGATTGATAGGTCAAACTTACCAGAGCTCAATAGGCTCAATGTGCAATTTCAGTGCCACCTCTTATAGATTCCAGCTCGCAAGTGATTAAATGATTATTTAATATTTACAGGAGAAAAACAGATTGGTATGATCCATCCTTCCTTCCTCCCTCCTTTCTCTCTCTTTCTCTCTTTCTTTCTTTTTTAACACAGGGCTTGAACTCTTGACCCTGCAATGAAGACCTGAGCTGAGATTAAGAGTTGGATGCTTAACTGACTGAGCCACTCAGGTGTCCTTCGATAGGTATGGTTTATATGTGACCCAGGAAAAAAGGTCACCACTGAAAATGAGAAATAATAGAAGCCCCATGACCAGCCTGGGGACCCCTAGTTCTTAAGGAGAGGAGTCTGGGAGACCATCCCCTTCAGACCTGGGTCTTGCTCACTGCTGGACAGAATCAAAGAGACAGAGAATCCCAACCACTATCCTTCAGTCCCCTACTGCTGGCCCCACACCCCATCACCACAGTGGTCTCACTGGCCCTGCTTTACATGCTCATCTGAGAAGCAGGTCTGTGCCTTTTGTTTTAGATTTTCTCATCACAATTTTTGTTAGAAATTTAGAAAACCCAGGTAAACAACAAAATATAAAGAAATAAGTTGTAAACATCCTCCACTCATATATCACCACAATAAACATTTGGTAATTTTCTGTGCATATACATTCTGTGGGGTTTTGTTTGCATTTCTGCCTTTCTCGGCCAATTAATACATCTGTGTTCCTCAAAGACAGGTTCCCACCATATGTGCAGCGAATTGCCAGAAGTATATTTTAAGAATGCATATTCCCAGACTTTTCATTCTACTGAATCAAAATCTTGCCCAGCATGGGAGCCAAGAATCTGTTTCTAACAGAATTTTGGAGTGATCGTTATACGCCCTACATGCTGACAGCCATCGTCTGCATCATGTCCCAGAGTACTCCAATTTATATGCCAGAGCTCGATTTATTTAGTCAGTGCCCTATTGATAGACACCTGATGATTTCAGATTTTTCCCAATGATCCAATCTACACCAATGCACACATATCTTTACACATTGCTTTCTTTAGACACATTCTGAAAGCGAGGTTGGTGGATCCTGGGGTTATAAGATACACTTTAGCTTCTTATGACTGTTGCCTGTGCCTGGAGCAGAAGTACTGATGCACAGTGTTCCATGCCCACTTCCACCCTGAAGGCACCACAATGTTTAAACCCCCATAATGCCCAGAAGAGAGCCTGCTGAAAGTTGGAGGCTGTAGAGCTGAGGACGTCGGTGTGTCAACAGCTGTGGATCCCAGACAGGAAACTCTGGCTATATCCTACTTTGCCTTAGACTGTGTCTTGCCCAGGAGCTGTCACTCCCCATGGCTCCTGCACCTGCTGCCCAGAGATGGCCCCAGGCTGACCACACCCATAGGTCATCTGATAAGCGCTGAATGAGTGTATCTCCAATGGGGGGACTTGGGGAGGGGGTCTGCACCCAATTCCAATGTGTGTGTCTTCCCCCACACCAGCAAGCAATTCTTGGGACACCAGATGGGTATCTTACAATTTAACTCAATTCTGACACTACCTACCTTGAGATAGCCACGGATTCCACAGGCTCAGGGTTTAGACCTATGAGACTTTGCCTCGCCCCCTCCAGACATCATCTGCAAGCAAGTTCAGGCTATCTATCCCATATGCTTCTGACCAACCAGTTATAAATCAGAGATTCCCAAGACTACTACCTCAGGTTTAATTAATTTTCTATAGCTACTCACAGAACTCAAAGAAACATCTTGCTTACTAGAGCATCCATTTATTATAAAAGGATTTAACTCAGAACAGCCAGGTGGGAGAGAAGCACAGGGAGAGATGTGGGGGAAGATGAGGAGCTTCCAAGCCATCTCTGAGTATGCCAAATCACCTATGTTCACCATGCCCAGAAGCTCTCCAAACCCAGCCCATTCTGTTTTGTTTTGTTTTTTTTTTTAATGAAGGTTTAATTACATAAGCATGGTTGATTAAATCATTGGTTTTTGGCTATTTGCTCTCTCTCTGTGGAGGTCAGATGTGGGACTAAAAGTTCTAACCGTGTAATCACCTGGCTGGGTCCCCTGGCAACCAGCCCCCATCCTTAGGTGGGGTCCAAAGGTCAACTCACTAGAATGACAAGAGTCACATTTATGTCTCTCATCACTTAGGAAATTCCAAGTGTTTTAGGAGTCCTGTGCCATAAATGAAGACAAAGATCAAATACACATTTCTTATTATAAATCACAATACCACAGGAGTCATGTGGAGAAGGAAAGTCACCCCCCCAGGAATTCCCTGGTGGGCTCACACTCCAGACCTGGCAACTGTACCTGCAGGACTTCTGCACACCTGCCTCCCATCCCTCCTTCTCTCAGCAGACATCATTATACTTCCTGCCTGTGTCCGCAGCCACAAAGGGGACTTATTCTTTGGCCTGGAGTTTCTTGCACTCTGGCTGAGAAGACAAATTAGAGAACAACCAGAATTCCGCATGAGTGGAGGCACAGCCAAAGTGTTGCTTATTATCCAGAGAATAGGAAGAAGCCGGGACCCCCTGTAAAGTCATCAGAGAGGTGACCATTTCTCTGATATATGAAAGGGAAAACTTCATTTTGAAAGGAATGTTCCCAAAAATATGAACCACATGAAAGCATAGAGCATATATATAATGAAATTGTACTTTACAGACTCTGGTAAAAACTGGTTTTCTCCCTCAACAGTATGGCATGGCCATCTCATGTCAATACATTTATGGCCTCCTTTTAAAATTGTTTTTATGGCTACTGAGTAGTCTATATTACAGGTAGTCCATGAGGTATTTAGGCTAGGGCTCACACCCTTGTTTCAGATCAGTATTGTATTACAGGTTTTATGGTTAGACTCCCCTCCTGCCTTATCAGATATTCCACCTGGAGCTGCCCTTTTGGACATAAGTTCCCTTATCAACACCGGTGTGTCTCCTAATGAAGACCTAGTATCTTAATAGACTGTTGGATTCCTGGATATATTTTCAAACCTGGAATGGAAATTCCGAGGAAATCAAACTTACCAATAGGTGAGGATACTAAAACCAAAGAAACATCTTTCTGAAGAATGTTCTAGACAAAAATATTGACCCAGTGGGAGCCGACTTTCAGGGTGCTGACTACTGCTGACCTCTAATGGCACAGTCAGGAACTACACCAAAAGACCGTTGGAAGGCTGTGAACTTGTTTGTGGTTGATGGAACTCCAGTTGTGAATTATGAAGGTCTTTGAATAGGTGCCAAATTTGCTCACCATTAGAAGGGGTTTAATAGAGTGGCATGGCATTGACCCAGTGATTCATGCTTCAAATGGGACCACTAATTTTTTGGCTGGATCAGATGATGATCATTGTCATAGATTTATAATGTTGCATATAGTATAAAATACACAACATTGAACTGTTTGCATTGACTCACTGACTAGCTATAGATAAGGTGTCATCTTCATCCTATGGCTTTAAAGTCCCACTGTTTTCTAGCACATTATCATCTGCAGTCCCGAAATGCATGTGACAATTCATCGTCTGTCCAATTAATTTTCCATTCTGGTGGAGATGTATGGCAGAGGCCATTAGGTCCCCAGCAAATGCTAAATTGACATCTCAGGCTAGACATCCTTGGTGCCATATACCAAGGTTCAAATGCTCAAGGAAACCTCATCTGATCAGGCAGTGTCCTTCTATTTGGAAGGAAACTGGTGACAAGGAGCTCATAGATGCCAAATGACAGCTGAAGTCAAAACCTGAACTTGGATGGAGCCAGAGGGCCTGCAAAGTCCTCAAAATGGGTGATTTGTCTGAAGATGCTGAGCAAGGGGATATAGGCAAACCTTAGAACTGCATCATCTTCAGTGGAAGGGAGGAGCAGAGGGCAGATCGGGAAATAAAACTGAGACCATCACAGAAGTACAGCCAGTAGGAAATGCTCAGGTGGGAAAAGGAGGCATGCAGAGTATATTTTCATAAAATGTGGTGGTGTTTTAAGAATGTAAGCACTCATCTTTTTAAATTAACATATAATGTATTATTTGTTTCAGGAGTACAAGTCTGTGATTCATCAGTCTTACACAATTCACAGTGCTCACCATAGCCACATACCCTCCCCAATGTCAATCCCCCAGCCATCCCAAACTTCCCACTCCCCTCCCCTCCAGCAACCTTCAGCTTGTTTCCTGAGATTAAGAGTCTCTTATGCTTTTGTCTCCCTCTCTGGTTTCATCTTGTTTCAGTTTTCCTTCTCCTCCCCTGTGATCCCCTCTTGTTTCTCAAATTCCTCATATCAGTGAGATCATATGATAATTGTCTTTCTCTGATTGACTTACGTGAGCACTCATTTGAGTGTTCTGCTCTCAAACTTCAGGGTGAGACTACCTGAATTTGTGTTCTGAGCTTTTGTATTCTTTATCATTAGTGGAGGGAAAGCACATGGATTTCACTAGGTAGCAGTTGTGTGCAACATTTGAACTCCAGAGAGATACTCTGGTTCTTTATGTGGCTGAATAAGGCTCTGACAAGGAGATCTTTTCCTCAACTTTGATGAGTTCCCTTCACCTTTTGGCACAAGGTCATGGCTCTGGTGTAATCAAATAATTAGGACTGATTTTTGAAATAAACAAATCCTTAATGGGTTGTGACTGCCATTTTTTTTCTATGTATTTTTAAATGACATATATGTGGGCTAGAATATATACTCACTGTAAAAAAACTAAGGACTACTTCCTAAAAATATAAAGGATTAATTAAACCACTCAATCCTACTCCATGAAAATGTTAACATCCAATATTTTGATATTTTGATGTATATTATTATAGTTATTTTTATTTGTTTAAGATTTATTTATCAGAGAGTGAGAGAGACTGAGCACAAGCAGGAGGGGCAGAGGGAGAGGAAGAGAGAATCTGAGGCAGATGAGCATGCAGCCTGATACAGGGCTCAATCTCATGACCCTGGAATCATAACCTGAGCTGAAACCAAGCCAGACGGTTAATTGACTGTACCACCCTGGTGCCCCTTACAGTTATTTTTTTTCTTTTTTTTATTTAATTTTTTATTTTTTATAAACATATATTTTTTTAATTAAGTCCAATTTATTAATCTTTTTTTAATATAATTTTTTATTTTTTATAAACATATATTTTTATCCCCAGGGGTACAGGTCTGTGAATCACCAGGTTTACACACTTCACAGCACTCACCAAAGCACATACCCTCCCCAATGTCCATAATACCACCCCCTTCTCCCAAACCCCCTCCCCCCAGCAACCCTCAGTTTGTTTTGTGAGATTAAGAGTCACTTATGGTTTGTCTCCCTCCCAATCCCATCTTGTTTCATTGATTCTTCTCCTACCCACTTAAGCCCCCATGTTGCATCACCACTTCCTCATATCAGGGAGATCATATGATAGTTGTCTTTCTCTGCTTGACTTATTTCGCTAAGCTTGATACACTCTAGTTCCATCCATGTTGTCGCAAATGGCAAGATTTCATTTCTTTTGATGGCTGCATAGTATTCCATTGTGTATATATACCACATCTTCTTGATCCATTCATCTGTTGATGGACATCTAAGTTCTTTCCATAGTTTGGCTATTGTGGACATTGCTGCTATAAACATTCGGGTGCACGTGCCCCTTTGGATCACTACGTTTGTATCTTTAGGGTAAATACCCAATAGTGCAGTTGCTGGGCCATAGGGCAGTTCTATTTTCAACATTTTGAGGAACCTCCATGCTGTTTTCCAGAGTGGCTGCACCAGCTTGCATTCCCACCAACAGTGTAGGAGGGTTCCCCTTTCTCCGCATCCTCGCCAGCATCTGTCATTTCCTGACTTGTTGATTTTAGCCATTCTGACTGGTGTGAGGTGATATCTCATTGTGGTTTTGATTTGTATTTTCCTGATGCCGAGTGATATGGAGCACTTTTTCATGTGTCTGTTGGCCATCTGGATGTCTTCTTTGCAGAAATGTCTGTTCATGTCCTCTGCCCATTCCTTACAGTTATTTTTAAGTTACCTATATCTATTTCCAAATTTCTATCTATTTCTTTATTCACACTTGTATCTATGGAATTGGGAATCAACAAACTATAGGGTTTTGTTAAACTGGTTTATTTTGGTAAATAAACTGCTTTTGATGTTTATTCTTTAATATGATTACATATGAATTTAAGGAATGTACAGTATTCCCTCATGAGCTTATAACAATTTACCTAGCATTCAGATATTTTCATCGTTCTATATTGAAAGGAATCCTGAGTTGAGCATCCAATAAGTCTTCCTATGCTCACTGGCTTTATACTTTATTAATAATTCAGAATCATTGAATAAACAAAAAATCGCAGGCGGCTTGATCTTCTCAATCAGTGGATAAAGATGTTTTCGTCAAAAGCAACGAGTGGTTTTCCTAAGGTGACATAGAAGAAGTCAGTCAGTGTTATCAAAAAAGTTGTTTCAAATGTAATCATGTAAGATGATCAATAAGAAGGTAAATGCCCTTCCACAGCTCATTTGCCTGGATCTGAACAAATATCCTTTGATTCTGGACCTGAATAAATACCCTCTGATTCTGAACCTGAGAGGAGTGTGTCCCATTGAAGGATGTGATGAAGTTCCAGGTGAATGGGGAGGGGCCCACATCATGGCTGGAGGCCATTCCATACTTCACTTCATCCTCACAGCACACCGTGGAGGCTGCTCTTGATTTTTTATTTCACAGTAAGGAGTCTGAGGACCGGTGGCAAAGAAAGAGTACTCAGGAACAGAACAGAAATGAGTACATGCATGTACATGCCTGACACTCAAAACCATGACATTATGAGAGGGCAGGACGTATTGGAGATCAGGATGCCTTTTCATTCATGCCCCTCTTTTTTTTTCCCCTAGGACCCAAGGACAAATAGCTAATCAGGCCCATAAATCCAAAAGCAGTGCTGACAACAGAGAAGGACCTAGTGAAAACTAAAAATTAGGTTTTCTCAAGGAGATTATCTTCCATATCTGGCTCATTTGAATTTGCAAATTATGTCCCCACTCTGTTTATTTTCTTTAATGCATCTTCCTCAACCTTGAATTTATTTATAAATGCAAATAAGCTAACTAGATATTAAAGATCTATTTAGACTAAAATGTGAATGACTACTCAAAACCATTGGGTATGCTCATTTAGAAAAATATAATTTCCCCATACTTTTAGAGAAAGACTATTTACCCAAGATAGTTGAAAAAGAACAGAGATAGTTGGGAACTATTCATTAATAGTGAGAATCTAACTATAACCAAAGGAGAAAAACTTAATAAGGACTGAAAAACCAATAGGTGTGAACCAATCATGAGTAGGAGAATAGAGCCAGATAGGGAAAGGATGGAGTTTCTAATATGGACCAAACTGATAGGTAGCCAGTTGGAAAGAATAGCTATTCAACAGGAAATTCAAAGCACTACAAGTTTATATTTGTCATTTACCAGTCAAAATTCTTTAAAAAATATTCCATGAAGTAGAGAGACAATAGGATTAAAATTTGCTTATAGGTTCTCCTAATGACAGAATTATCTTAATCACTGTGGTCCCAAATATCCAAATGTGACAGTCCTTATATTTATGACCTATGACAACATGCACTTTATATTACCAATAAATATTGTCAATAAATATTCTCTAAATTGAAACTCAGATTCAGGCCTCTGGAACACAAGATTAATTTCATTAAATATTAGGATTAAAAATTAAAAATTGAGATTATTTCATTAAAATGAATATATATGGCATATTTATATAAAATATGGCATAGTGAGAAAAATGCAGACTCTGAATTTAGATAGATTTGAGTTCAGCCTGAATCTAGAATTTATTAGCCAAATTACGCCACTGCCATTAATTTCCATCTTGGATTGTGCAATATGGAAATAATAACATCTACTTTCAGGACTACTGTAAAGTAATTGGTAGGTTGTGTGGACAGTATTACAATGTAGACCATTCATAAATTTGTAAGATATTATGGCTAAAAGGAGACAATTCATTTTCTTTCATTGAATCTGCAGGGATTTGGAAGTATAATTCAACCCCGTATGTCATGGTAGGTTTGAAAACACCCACATGGATAATCCAAAGTAGAATGGGTGAAGATCTGAGCATGGTAATTCTGGTAGCTCTGGAGCAACAATGGTCAGCTATAGGGTTTCTGTGCAAGCCTCTGACTCAAGGAGTAAGGGAAGGATGGCCACATTTCTGGCTAGCCTTGGTCCCTGAACACTCCAGATACTGCCATGGTGTTTCATTCATCATTTGTTGGAGCCAACTAATGGGACTAATGAAGTTGTGGTTCTTTGGCCATTGGTTCAAACAGAGACTTGTCTGTACTCATCAACCATTTCTCCTGGTGATGGAGGTGTATACAGTCCCAAGCCTCCTTTCGCCTGCCTAAAGTTCTTCAAGATTAAGAACCATTTGGAAGAGAAGATACCAAATCTTGTGAGATAGATATAGATATAGATATAGATTTTTTTTTAATGGAGAGTGAAGGTAAACATGCAAACAGATAAGATTCTGTCAGAAAATGAAACCAGACCCTTAGCCAATACAGTCAATACTGTCAACAACAGAAGTGAATCAGCAGCAGTTAGCAACACAATTTATCCTCACACTTAGTTTGTTTCATTTCCAATAGTGAATGTATGCGGTAAGATAACTGGGTTTTTCTTCAAGCATCTCAGAATGAGGCCAGGTTTATGGATTGTCATCTCATCTTCTAAGTGGAAAGAATAAGCCAGAAAAAAAAAAAAAAAGTCCACATTCACACCTGGGTCAGAACATTAGAACACACAACTACAAACATTCATCAAGATTTAATCAAAATACTGTGGAAAAACAAAATTCAACTGAGTAAATTTGAAGATTTAATTGGCTTTAGGAAGCGATTCACAAATCAAGTCTTATCCCAACCAACAAGTAGAGAGATGCTCTCTTTGTACAAAATGGAAGATTTTTATAAGGAGGTGGGAGGGGCAAGAAGTTACTGGCAAAGAAAAGAAAGGATTGTTTCAGGCCAGGGACTCTTTTAGGGGGAAGGGAAGGCAGGATTTTTTTTCATCATGCAGATGAACTCACTGGTGCTGATCAAGAATTTCAGTTACTAAAAGTTGACCTGCCTGGGATAGGTTGAAATCCTAATTAAGTCTTAGTTTGCTGTCCTGGAGGACAAATGACTCAAATTTGGGCTTGTTTCTTCTGGTTTTAACAATTCTATATAGTTGACTTAGTTAATCAATTAAAAACTGGGCAAAGTGACATAACTGCTCCATAAATAGACTTAACACATGCCTGACAATACATATTACGTTCAGTGAAAAATTACTCAATTTTGCTGTTCATTAGGGCTTGCTTGCTTTTTGAATTCTGCAAGTAGGATATGGAGCTTAATTTTCTGTTTACTATGTACCAGTTTCACTAAGACTCATGCAGTTATTAAGCATATGATTTTATATTTTATACCTTCTATTTCTTATTATCTAAAATATATACTATTTCCCCTTAGCCAAAATGATAATTTTCCACTGAATTCCAGCACGTGGTCTGTAAATGTATGAACAAAGTTACATCTTTTTCCTTGATAATGAAAAGAACTTTCATCCCCCCTCTTCCCCCCCCCCACACAAATGCCTACATGGCAAAAATGAGCTACAAACTGTTTGCAGTTTGTACAGAGCAAACCGTAAGCTGGTAAAAATTCTTCTAAAATTGTGAGTTAACAAACAGATTTTGCTTATTGGAAAAATCCAATTGTGCTTTCTGGTGTCATTGGAAGTTGTGACACCAGTGCCAGGCTTTGAGACAGCAAATAAACTTTGGTATGAAAAAAGTTTACTCCAATACAGGTGGTGGTGAGCTACAAAGCCTAAACTCTTCCTATCTTAGCACTGAATGTGGGGCTCTGCTTTGTAATAGCAAGTTGCAATAATCACAGGAAGTCTTTTTCTCCTTTCTCCCCCTGTCTGTCTCTGTCTTTTCTTCCTGCCTCCTTTCCTCCTTCTTTCCTCCTTCCCTTCTCCCTCTTTCCTCCTCCCTCCTCTCCTTCTTCCCTCCCTCCCTCTTCCTCTCTTTTTCTTTTCCCCCTCCCCCACCCTCTTCTCCTTTCCTCTCCTTTCCTTTCTCAACCATAACGTGCATGGCACTTCTCTACTCCTTGTAGTGAAAGCAAAGTTTTAGAGTCAAACGACACACTCCAGATCTTCTGCCACCTGGTTACAGTGGGAGCAGCCATATTCATGAAATGAGACCCTCCCTTCCCCCCACCCACACTGATTTGACCGAGGAGAACCATCTGACCCAAACTAGGCCCATGATCCTTTTGATTTGAAGTCAGCAGAATTGGGAGTGGGAGAGCACACTCTTGACTGGCTGCCCCTTGGCAGGACCCTGAGCTTGGAAGATTTTGCCAGTAAGACATTTCCAGGAATGTTTTTCTCATTGCAGAATGGTAAATCAAAGGCTTATCTGTAACAGATAGTAGAATCAGCAGTCACTGGGGGGAAGCCTGGCTGAGAGCCGAGAGAAAACATCCTGGGCTCCCATCAGCGTTCCTGATGGTGGTTTATTAGAGTCTGGAGACCCAGGGGCACCCTTGTCTATGAATCCAAGAGCTCCCATCCTCTGATAACCAATCCCCATCCTTTTATTCTCAAAGCTTCCTGCTGTTTTTTTCTACTATTGGTAATTAAGAGTTCTGGCTGGAAAACAAACAAACCTAAATCTACTTGTTTTAATTCGAAAGAGGTTAGAAAATGGGCATAAAGTCTAAAAATGAGTAGTTGTCCTGGGGTTGGAGGGGTAGAGACTACAATAGTATTTAAGCCAAGAGAAGATTTTTCCTTGAAGCAATTCAGCTCCAGTCCATCCACACTGTCATCCGATCCTTGTCATCACCCTCTGAAGGTGGATGTTGTTCAAAACGTGAGGCCATCACAAAATCATTTTTAGAACAAGCCACCTGAAATTGCCCTTAATTTCAACAATTCTCTTTTCCATATTATAGGAAAGGCAATTGTGAAACTCTGACCTCAGCCCTTACAGCCACTCCAAAATATGGGTATATCTTCTCTGATTTTGCAGATAGAGGAAAAGTGGCTTGGGAAATTCATTTGCCTCAAATCACACAGCTAGTTGGGGGCAAAGAAGAGGTTTAGACTCAATTCTTCCAGTGGTTAAGCAGAGCATTTTCCTTTCTGTCACATTGTCCTTGCTTCTGTTCATTAGACAAGAATATCAGTCCCATTCCATGTAAAGGCTATCAAAGTGTTTCATAAGTAATCTTATCAGGTTGAAGAAGTGTTGAGGAAGACTTTGTACAAGTGATTTTTATTCATATTTTTATGTTGCATGAAAATTTGCAGAAGACATAGAAGTAAAATATTTTGCCTTAATATCTTTGCAAAAACTCAATGCTCATAATGTTATTTTTTTTCTCCAGGACTGCATGGACTGTGGTGGTCTTCTTAACAAAACAGCTATGGTATCAGTTGTTAGGCATACCCACACATAGACACTATCATTAATGTAGTGGAAAGTTGATGGTTTCCATAGCTTAGCTATTATAAATAATGCTTCAATAAACAGGGTTGCTTGTATCCTCCAAATTAGTGTTTATCTGAAACCAATATGACATTGTGTGTCAACTATACTCATAAAACTTTTTTGAAAAAGAACAAATGTTATGTCTATACATATATATACATATATGGGATTTGCTACTGGATTGCATAATTAAAAAATCAAAAGCCAGTCACTACCATGTGTCAAAGTAGAGCCTGTGTTTTTTCCAATAGCAGGTTAATACAGCCATTATTGAGTTACTACTGTAAGAAAAAAAAAAAAAAAGCTTTGATGGAAAGCAATGCCACATGTTAGAAGCATATAATATTTATCCTACAGGGCACCTGGGTGGCTCAGTGGGTTAAGCTTCTGCCTTTGGCTCAAGTCGTGATCTCAGGGTCCTGGGATCGAGCCCCCCATCTGCTCTCTGCTCAGCAGTGAGCCTGCCTCCCCCTCTCTCTCTGCCTACTTGTGATCCCTCTCTCTTTCAAATAAATAAATAAAATCTTAAAAAAAAAGCATATAATATTTATCCTAGTGAATGGTTGAGATGGGCAGAAAGCTTGTTCAGGTGCTAACAGTCACACTTCTTGATTTGTTCAATGTTTTCCTCTCAAATGGGTAGTCCCCAAAGCAAAGAGAATAACTCAAAAATACTATAAATTTCCAGAACCCACACTTATGCAAAAAGTGTGACCGATTCAGTCACGCAACTGGTTAGAATGCAGAACAAACCCAAGGATGCCAATTATATGTTACCATGCAGATCATTCAAAAATATAGGCCACTATTGACTTTTCAGTTTGAATATTGTGATTTTGCAGACAGAAGAAAAAAATGAAGATTCTCCTGGGAACCTGTTCTGCTCCCTGCTCAAAACCTGTATAGTGGACAACCTAATAAAGCAGGGACACCCAGGAGGCTGCTACCTTTGAAATGGAGAAGCAGGATACCATGTTGCATCCTTATAATTGGGCAAGGCACAGTGAGAGGTGTGAGTTGGGTACAGAATCTCAGACTCATTACGGCATGACCAAAAAACATTACAGGGATGGAGCCTGTCCAAAAGTCCTGGATTTGGGTCCTAGATGGAAAGGTAGCAGAGGGCTTCATTTTAAAATGGCCTTCATAAAAACAAAACCAAACAAAAACAGCACTTTTTGAGTACATATGTAAAACATTCACCTGGGAGATGTTGCCTTTGAACGTTATGTTGGATGTTTTTGCTCCAAAGTACATACAGAAAGATTCTGCCACAAAATGGGGGCTGCCGCTGGTACAGTCGAAGGGTAGTACTGGAAATCAAGGGTCACGATGGAGCTTGACTGCCTTGCAAGGGCAATCACATCATTTCCCCAGAAAGGCAAACAATACCTACCCATAGTTTTTAATGCATGTGCATAATAATAAAATAACTTAGAATCAAACAAAGAAGGAAATATATGGAGATGGCTAAAAAAAAAAAAGGATCATATTTACATATATTGGTGCTATCATCATGGTTAATCTAATAGGGAACTGTTCCTTAAAGAATGTAGTTTTTTGGTCTCACAAAATTCTTAAACTGGTAGTATTTGTGAGCACTTCTAAAGGAAGTTTGGCTATATTCACTATTGAACTGGCTGACAGCTCTACTGCTTATTGGGGCCTTGGTTCCTCCCGTTAATGCATAGCCAGTCTAACAATAAAGAGAAAACTTCAATAATGGGAAGGAGTTTTACCCCAGATTGATGTTCAAATCCATCTGACCATGACTTTCTGGAGACAAAATATACGATGTGACGTGACAATTCTGTTCTTGAAATCAGGAAGCATGATGTACACCAGCCCACTCAAAGCTGCATGAGTGACTGGGTCATCTACATTTTAATTGGTTTATATGAAATGTTTCCTTGTTGCTTCCCCTAATTCGAGCTTCCAGCAGGGTGTTGACAGTTATGCAGGCATAGGTCCATGGGAAAGCAGATAGGTAGCACATCATGTGCAAAGCATTTGTATAAAGACCTTCCCTCTCTTCCCACTCTCTCTTCTTCCCTCTCTCCCTCCCCCCTACCCTCTCTCCCTCTCTCTCTCTCTCTTTCTTCTTTGACTGTTGGTGACCACCCATGCTTGAGCCGTGTTTTGGCTACTTTCCCACTGATGACTTTTCCAAACTCTGTCAGTGGTGGCTGGCCGTTAAATGTTCTGCCGCCAACATACAGAAAACACAAGTTGGATTGCCTTCTTTTTTCCTTCAAGCTTGCATGTTTATCCTTCTTCACCTTGATTCCTGGAAGAGTCAAACATCTGATCTTCAGGTCAAGCCTGAAGGAAATGGTTGTCCCAGCTGAAAATAGCCTAGATCCCAATTTGCTCTTGAATGCTTTTGCTCAAGATCAATGTTTTATATTTTCTTTGTGTGAGGCAGTGTCTCTTAAAAAAAAAAAAAAAAAAAAAAGAGGTGTTCGACCTGAACTTGAAAAGGTCCAGGCAGCACCGATGTTCAGTGGAGGGAATATTATTCCCTTTGCATGTGCCTGATGAAAGAAATAATTCTGACATTGAATATCTAAGCCTAGCTGAGACAGGAAGACAAGAGGAGAAATGAGGGATAAGTGAGCTGTTCACTCCAGCAAAACAACTCACCACTAGGCAGTTAATTCCAGATCATACCATGTTGCTCTCTCTCTCAGGAAAGATACTTTACATTATTTAATGAAGAAAGGTAGTTCTTTGAACTCCAGGAAAATCAAAACGTTACAGCCTTGAGGTTTTTATTTATTTATTTATTTTAGTGAATAAAGCTAGCTTTTTTTTTTTTTTTAAACTAAAAAGCAAAGTTGTCTCATCTTTTAAGAAAGCAAGTTCAAACATTTGGTACAGATGAAGGCTGGTCTAGCATTTAAGCAAATAATCTCACTGTCTAATGGTTATGTAATAAAAGGCATTTGATTCAAAACAGTATGCTGTGTTGGTCAGCAGTATATGCTTCCACTAAATAAGTGAAATACACAAATTGAAATAAAGTGAAATTCTTTTTCCAGAGTTAATGAAAGGTTCCTGTTTGTGAATTTTAGGCTTTGAAGTCCAGACCTTCCCGACAGCAGCAGGAATTTACTGGTGATTTATCGCTATTTGGACAAGTGGTGAACAGAGCGTTACTCTATGGAAAGCTGACATTCCCTACCTGTCAAGGCGGCTTTCCTAAAACCCTTGACACCAGCTCCCTTGGCTGCAGCTCCTCCTTGGGCCGTGCCCCAGGCGGGGCCCGAGTGGGCAGTGTGGTTGTGGTTTGGCCTGGTATCAGCTCTCCTCCAGGGTCCTCCCCTTTCACTGCTGTCACTCTGTCTGCGCACCCTAGGCCCTGGCAAAGTCTGCTTTCTCTGTGTCGTCTCCTCTGACCCTTTCTTTGTGATAGTAAATACAGGAACTAATTCTCAGGCTAGTTTTGCCTGCATAAATAAGAGAGGCTTTTTCAGACCCTTCTAGAATTTTCCCAGGTGGCCAGTAGTCTACTTCAGTTACATAAATAATGGCTAAGTTTCCTTCCCCATCTTTAAGCCTATGATGTCTGTCTGGGAGAGGACCATGCCCTGTATGTGTCCAGACTGCAGAAATTGATAGAGACCAAGGAGCTTGAGTGGGACAGGTGGTTTCTGGAAAAAGAGCATTCGATGTCCAGAGGACGTCCTGGGGCATTGACAGCCATTGTTAGGTGGGATCGGAGCCAGAGACTCAGGGTGGAGGTGAGGCTGTGTTTGGACACTCCTTGTGTTGTGGTGTCTGGGCAACTTTCTTCCCATATTCTACTATAGTGTGCTCATAAAAGAACGACAACAAAACTGATCCCAATACGTTCATCAAAGCTCAAGTGCGTTACTGGGTTTTCCTTTCTTATTTGATATTTGCCTGGAAGAAATACAATTTTAACAACCGTTAATATAAGTTAGTGCCAACAAGACATGGGATGATAAATTTTACTTTCCAATTTTTTGAGTCTCTTGTTTTTATCTACCCCCACATCACTTTTAACCTCAACTAGCTGACATTTCTGATAATTCCTGCACAAATCCTTTTAAGAGGTGACATCCTGGATGTAGAGAAAGCCCAAGACAAGAACCATCATCAAAGTCTCCAGGGTCAAGATGAAGATAAAGGAACGAGTTAAAGGAATCATGAATGATGTTGCTGTGGAGGAGAGAGGCACTGGAAGGAGGTGAAAAGCTGACTGTTGTTCAAGGACATCAGACCTTGGCTTTGTCCCTTACCAATTACATGGCCTTAACACACTGATTGATGTCTGCAACCTCTGAGCCCTGGTTTACATGTCTAAAAAGTGAAGATAATGTGGTACCTACTGCACAAGTTGCAGGGAACCTTGAAAGTGACGATTGTGCTGGGCTTAGCATTCTGTAAAACACATGGTAGGTGTTCACAGTCGTAATTGCTGGAGTATCCCAGAGTCATGCAGAAAAAGCTCACTCATGAGAAAGGTGTGATTTTAGTTAGGAAGAGAGAATGAGTACAATGTCTTCACCTGACTTCACGTCTCAAAATTACAACTTGTTTTCCAGGTCTTTTGGAAACATTTTGCTCACTAAGAAGGAAAAAAAAAGAGAGCATATTCATGGTTTTAGTGGAATATTTAAAATAAGAGGTACCATGCACAGATTTGTTGCATACAAAAAGCCTAAAAGAGAAGAAGAGGAGGGGCAGAAATATGTTGCTTGTTTAATTTGAATGGAGAGTGAAGGAAAGGGTGGTTGTCAAATAGTTTAGAGTCCTGTCCTTTGGCTGAAATTCATTTCCAAATAAAACTCTCTACAGCGTCCTTTAGGCCCTTTTTCCCCTCCCTTCCTGCCCTAACTCACTCTTCCCCAGAACGACCATCACCTTTCCCAAAGCACTGCCAAAGAAAAACTACACTTTTGTATTTCTAGCTGACTTCCTAACTAAAAACATATGAACCCTTAGAACTAAGCTCTGAGTGATGATTCCAAGCTCTAAGACATGTTCTGAAGGAACCAAACTCATCAATGACTTGTGAATGTGTTGATTATAACTCAACCATAGAATTAGATCAGGACCTTTGAATATGAAACTGGGACATTTAAATTTGAAATTTATGTTTCTGTGATGCCAAATTTTGGAAAGAAGGGCTTTTCTAGAAGAGATGTTTTTCATTCGTATTGGATGAGTTAGGAAAATTTTGAAGATTTCTTTAGATGTTGGTTGAGACAGTAGAGCAGACATTTGATTCTCCATGGAGATTTAAGCAAAGCAGAATGCATCTACAACATGGAACCCAACTGTGGCTCTTGAACAAATATTGTATATGGCTTCACTTTGAATGTTAATGATGAATGCTTCCAAGACTCTTAACACTAAATGCAATGGGCTAATGCCTCCAAATCACTGCTTACTCAGCTGCTTCTGCACAAGGTACCTGGAACTCTGAGCAGATTTTTTTTTTTATGTATCTATGTTGTCATTTTTATTGCCATTTCTGTGGATTATGCTAAGAGATAAAAAGTGTGGACATTTTGTGTCAAGGTACCTCAAGATACTCTTAATAGCTGTGCCAGCACCCAAGCCCAGCTTGATGAAAGGATAGAAGTTAACTCTGGGGTGGCATATTCCCCATCAGAGCATCCATCACGGGTGGCATTCCTATCCACTATTTTTCTCCCAGGATTCTGTTATTACTCATTAGGACAAGACTTCCCAGGAATGTGGCTTGAACATCTGGTAGGGCTACAGACCAGCTTCACTGCAGAAAAGTCTGTGCTGCTCTTGTAAAGAGATATGTTAAATTTAAGAAGACTGGAAAAGTGGAAATGATATTTTGTCAGTTAGAATAGAATTCCAGAAAGATTTGCATAGCTGATCTTTGATGCCATGACTGTGCATGAGGTCACCTAAAGAAGGAACAGGGAAAGAGAGAAGGTATTCAGGTAGAAAATACCAGAGTTGAAAAATTCTAAATTATCAGATATTGCACTACATTTGTAATGGATCAGTAGAATAAGAACACTAGAGAGACTCCAGCAAGTCCAACATCAGATACTACAGGGGGAAAAGTGGAGTTCAGGGAAAAATGTGAATTTAGATACCTGATGCCCATAACAGGTGTTGAGGTTAGTAATTTTCTGCTGCCCAGGGTAGAGTCTCTTCAATTTGTGCTTGGTCATCTCCAGAACACAACTTGAGAGTTTGAAGCCATGTTTCACTTCCTGAGGCGGCACACATTTCTAATCATCTTTAGGACCTCTTCAGAGTAGTCATTCAGAGCCTTTGGAGGTCAACAGCAGGAGGTTCATATCCCAGAAAATTCTAGCAGGTACATTCTCAGCCCTATTTAGTGCATTATCAAAAACACAAACCACAGTTTCTTCACCATGACAATTTCACATTCTGAGACCATGTTTGTCTATTAGACACCAGGTGTTTCTGAATCACAGTGGCCTTTTATTCTAGAACCATATACCAAAAAATTTTAAAAAGTTAAATAAATAAGTTTGCACAGATTAACTGAGAAATTCTTGCTAGTATCCAAACTTCATGATGTCCCAAAGACATTTTTGCTTTCATTTGTTCACAATTTGAACCCTATCACTTCTAAGGCATTGCCCTCTCAGTACCACTGCTGATAATTCAGTGTTGCACTCTTATGATTATAGGTGATCACTCACCTAGTCTATAAGCTTGGAAAACTATGCTGAAGCTGACAGCTGAAGCTGTCATTCCAGATGACACTCTGCTACTATTATCACTAAAGACTTCCATATTGACACAAATATTTAGCTACTTCTCTCTTAATGGTTAAATTGCAAAAGAAGTGACACATCATTCCATATAGGCCTCTGTCTTAGTGTGGAAGGAATAGTTAGCTAGTAGAGGGATTGCTAGGTGACTTCAGGTCTCACGCTGACATGTATCATCTGTTTTAAAAGATAAGGCAGTGGTGGCTAGGTGGCTCAGTTGGTTGGGTGACTGCCTCTGGCTCAGGTCATGATCCCAGGGTCCTGGGATCGAGTCCCGCATTGGGGTCCCAGTTCCATGGGGAGTCTGCTCCTCTCTGTGACCTTCTCCCCTCTCATGGTCTCTCCCTCTCTCTCAAATAAATAAATAAAATATCTAAAAGAAAAAAAAGATAAGGCAGTTGCATGTCTCTTTCCAAATCCAGCTTCTGTTTTCTACATCAGAGCTCAAGCAAAATATCTGGGAAGGCCTTCCTAGAAGAATTGTCTTCATTATTGATGCCTAAGCCTGGCTGTGTATCAGAATCACATGGAAAAGTTTGTTTAAAATTATGGAGCCTCTGGAGTTTCCAGTTCAAAACATCTAGCCTAAAGTCCGGGAATCTGTATTTTTAACTAACGTTATTTGTGCATGGCTCTGGAATCACACTGAATATGTAGGGTCTTCTAGTATATAGGATCAACCTAGAGGAAGAATGCCTGTAGACTCAAATACATGAGTCTTCTGTAAATGATGCAGAGTTCCATGTCCTGGTTGGAGTTGAACTGGTTGTTGCATTAGTGACTGTCCTTTGCAAAGTCACTGGTCACACATAATTTTCCAGATGTGATCATTACTATAACTATCTCAGTTACATAAGGATCATAAAAAGGGCCTCGGTACTTTTTTCATTATTCTTCACAGCCTTCAAATAAATGCTGACTAGAAAAACTAGAGCAAGTACCTATGAGAACCTGATGGGCTCAGTATTTATAATCAACTAGCCCTTCAAGATTGTTCATTTCTTAGGCCACCACTTTGGACTCAACAACTGAGTCCATCCTCTGGTCAGGTGATAACATCTTTGATGTCTCAAGGCTTGTTTTAATCAATGCTTCAAAACCGATGAGACCCAGAAGGATACTCTAAGTGTTGTCTTGGCCTGCTCTAATCATCCTTCTTCCCAATAGGATCTGTTGCCTTTGCTAGTGGACTTGACTCATCTGAGCCAATATCATGACATCTTTGACATGGGTGATCCAGGTGGGTTGGTTGATGTCACTGGGCCAATGTAGAAGAAGTGTGTTCTTTCCAGATTGTTTTTGATGACACCAAAACCATCAAGTGTGCGTCCTCCAAGAGAGGGTTTTTCAGAATGTGGCCCATGGACTTCTTTGCACTAGCATTCCCTGGGTGTTTGCTAAAAACCACTCCATTTTTGGATATCTATCCTGGCCCACTGAATCAGAATTTCTGTTGCTCTCTGAAGTTTGTATTTTTAAACAATTTTTCTGGGTAAGTCAAATATACAATAATGTTTTGGAACTAGAGCTCTAATTACAAAGTCACAGAGTGAAGGAAGTGGCCATCCGCCACCTTTCACCGCGTCCATCTCTGGAATAACACAGAGAAAGCCTTGGAAAGAAGTGTTCCACTCAAGTGTTTAACTATTAGCTTAAGGGTGCTATTGCCAAGTTCTAAACCTGCCACACCTTCCTGCTTAGTTGCCTCAGTAAAAGGCACTTCTACTCCTTACAGACCTCCTTAACTCTCACTCAGACCCAACGTCCAGAATTCACCCAGATATTCTGCCAGTTTTACCACCTTCTTCTGCCCTGGCTATTGCAATTGCCTCTGATGACCTTTAAAACAGCCAAAGTGATCAGGGAAATACAAATCAAAACCACAATGAGATATCACCTCACACCAGTCAGAATGGCTAAAATCAACAAGTCAGGAAATGACAGATGCTGGCGAGGATGCGGAGAAAGGGGAACCCTCCTACACTGTTGGTGGGAATGCAAGCTGGTGCAGCCACTCTGGAAAACAGCATGGAGGTTCCTCAAAATGTTGAAAATAGAACTGCCCTATGACCCAGCAATTGCACTATTGGGAATTTACCATAAAGATACAAACATAGTGATCCAAAGGGGCACGTGCATCCGAATGTTTATAGCAGCAATGTCCACAATAGCCAAACTATGGAAAGAACCTAGATGTCCATCAACAGATGAATGGATCAAGAAGATGTGGTATATATATACACAATGGAATACTATGCAGCCATCAAAAGAAACGAAATCTTTCCATTTGCGACAACATGGATGGAACTAGAGCGTATCAAGCTTAGCGAAATAAGTCAAGCAGAGAAAGACAACTATCATATGATCTCCCTGATATGAGGAAGTGGTGATGCAACATGGGGGCTTAAGTGGGTAGGAGAAGAATCAAAGAAACAAGATGGGATTGGGAGGGAGACAAACCATAAGTGACTCTTAATCTCAAAACAAACTGAGGGTTGCTGGGGGGAGGGGGTTGGGGATAAGGGGGTGGGATTATGGACATTGGGGAGGGTATGTGCTTTGGTGAGTGCTGTGAAGTGTGTAAACCTGGTGATTCACAGACCTGTACCCCTGGGGATAAAAATATATGTTTATAAAAAATTAAAACAAATTAAATAAAATAAAAAATAAAAAACAGCCAAAGTGTTCGTTTTCAAACACAAGTGGAGATATGTAGCTGCTCTGCCCAAACATTTCGATGATTCCCAGAATCACTATAGAATAAACTGTAAGATCCTTTCTGTGACCTCCAAGCTCCTACCTATTCTGGGCCACATCGACCACTCAGCCACAATCCCCTGCCTTTCCTGTTACTGCTGGAGTGCACTAAGCATGTTGCCATCAGGAACTTTGCAATTGTTCCCGCTGCTGTAATGTTCTGCCCCCTCATATCATCCTGGCTCAGTCCCTTGCTTCATTCTGGGCTCTGTTCAAAGGATATTGCGTGGCCTCATCCCTGTTGACCCATCTGAGGAAAATAAACCCTCCTTTCTCCTTACCTTGCTTTGCTTTCATTCATAGCAGTTGGTACTTTCTAACATGTAAATTTTATTTATCATCCTTTCTGTCATACTGGAGTGTAAAATCCATGGAAACAAGGAATTTTTCTATTTATGCCACTGTTTTTTCTCCTATGCCCCAAACAGTGACTAAAAGATTATTGAATAAATAAACAAATGAATGGGTGTTTGGGACACCATGTTTTGAAGTTGCATTGCTGGAGGACTTAATGAGGCAGGCACTGAGTTTGGTGTTGTGCCTCAATTACCTTGTTGATGTGTGGCTCTTATTACAGTCTCCATAAGACAAAGTAATTGTGACCAAATATTGCCCTGGAAACCTTCCCCTTCCCTTTTGCATTGGGAATGTTTCTGGAGTGGTGTGTAACAGTGATTGAGAGTTGAACCTGTCCACAGTGTATCACATAGCTCTAATCAGGGCCTGTTCACCTGAAGGCGTGCTCATCTTTCGCCAGACTTATTTCCATCAACACCACAAATGACATTTCAGAAGCTTGCTCCACTCCTAAACTCATTTCTATGACTCCTTTTCTCACACGCCTCATGCCTTCTGCTTCCCACTCTATTCCTGACACTTTACACACCATATCATGAGTTCCTTGGTCAAAGTCATTCATATTCCCTCTTCCCATTTGCTGGTCTCTTCTGTCGCTGGTCCTATTTCCACACACTTAGGCCCATTTGGTGAAGCGATTCCCCTACCATCTTTCCAGGAACTATTCTTTGCTAGGCTGGAGGTGCTCTGTGTCCACCTGCAAGGCCACCACTCACGAGCCATGAGCAGGAGCACTGGTTCTGGAGTGTGTAGCTTTACTGAAGATTAGCTTCTGGGAATGCATTTTAAATCCACTAACTTCAAGTGGCTTTGGGTGGCCGCAGGCATATTTTTCCACTTCTAACTCAACTCAATACTCTTTCTAGCACAAGTTTCTGTGCAGTCTCTGTCAATACACTTTGGGATATTTACACTGAATGTTTTATTAGGTTATGCGATTTGAACAAAAAAACAAGGAAGTGTGTGAAGTGGCTTCCTATAGTTCCATCTGCTCTGATTTGTCAAGAAATAGATAAGATCAGTTTCTTTTCCTCTGTTCCTGGTGTTTGGCCCATGTTCTACACTCTCAATATGAAACGCACTTTGTTCTGCCTGTAGGAACCCAGAACCATGCCAAACAAGAAACACGAATGTGGTTGTGATGCCTGAGGTCCTAGTCTGTGATCTTTCCCACAGCTGGCATGTTCCCTCTGAGGCTCTGAGACATTCCCCATTAGCTCAGCAATGGGGACTGAAAGGCATATCCAGTTAAAGAGAGGGATAAAAGTTCCTTGCTTATCCTTAAACTGAGTGCCAAAGAACAACCTTTGTACAGAGTGGGATGGGAACTTATGCCAGGAGCCAACACCAAGTTTCTAGGGGGCCACACCCGCTGAGGCAATGTGGCAGGCCCAGCAACTTCCCTGTCCCCTCAGCATACAGGATATCTAGGTTGGGTTTCCCAGCATGGTGACAGTAAGAAATCCAGAGCTAGAAGCATGAGGAGCAGAAAAAACTAGGTGGGGCTGGCAGTCATCTCCTATCCCCACTTACCTGCTATGCCATGGGGTGCATGGATGAATTTGCAATAATGTGGCTCTGAATGTGTCTGGTGACAGTCAGTGGTGGTGGGAGCAGAAGTGCTACCACTGTAATTTCAATCTTTTTATTTTGACTCAGACTAGCAGTGCAATGTTTAACTTTTGTTGGAGGGAGGATGGTAAATCAAATGAACATCAAGGCTTTCTGCTTTTTGAGAGTGAGGGCTGAACTGGTACTCTTTATCTACCTCTGCCTAGACAGCATCCACCCATCCATCCCTTGGGCAGCCGTTGATTCAGCATGTCTGTGTATGCATGTGTACATGTGTGTGTGCATACATGTATGTACACATACATGTGTTTATGTGTCCCTGTGCACCAGTGCACCTGTGTGCCCATATGTGTTATCTACTATGTAACAGGACATGTTGCTGCTGGGATCCACTTAAGTCTCCTGCCTATAAATGCCCATAACACATGCAGATTCAAAACTCATATACGTAATCCCCACCAACACAGATTTCTGCTGCCTCTAAATCCTCTTAATAGAGATTGTTTTGTTTTTGTCTTGTGTGTTGTTCCAAATTATTTTTTTAATTTATAATACATCTGTACTTCCTTTCATTTTATTTATGTTTTTTAGACTTATGATAAATGTCCCAATACCACAACACACAGAAGCAAGTATCTTGTGGCTTCTTGTGTTACGGTGTCCATTCGCAGCTTGATCTGGCCACAGAGAAAATTAGTTTGCCACATTTAAGGCTTATACACTGCTTTGACATCTACAAATATGAAGTTTGGCTGTCCTCATTATGCGATTCTAAGGGTCTGGCCTAGGGCTTTGGAGTCAGTGAGAAGGGAGACTAACTTCCTTATTATTCTTCATTAATTCATTCTTTGCACAAATATTTATTGCGTGCCTACTACATGTCAGGCACTGTGCTTCCAGTAAGAAGGAAAAGCAAGAAATACCTACATATTCCTGCCTCCAGCAACACTAAAGGAACCACTGTAGGGTTATTATGTATTCATCATCACTAACAGCCAATGAAATGAAAACCCCAATCTGAGGATATGCTTTTCACAATATCAAAGAGTTAAATATCAAGCAATGTTTTAGTTTAGTTTTTTTTTTTTAATCTTATACTGATGGCTTTTCTTTTCATTTCTTATCCCGTCTTTCATTCAACAAATGTTTATTGCACATTCACTATATGCTCAATTTACTACAGTACTGAACAAGTCACATATATATCTTCTATCCTTTGGAGTCCAGACCAATTTTTAAATGTTAAAACACCACACAAGCAAAATCAAGGCAAACACAAGAGCAAGTGTGGCCTATCTAGTGTTTAACATTTAGATCAGATTATTTGAGTGGGGGAGGGGGCCAAGATTGGGAAATACAAAAGTGAATAATATACAGTACAAACTGTCAGAAAGGCTGAGCCTCAAAATGTGTTAGGACAGAAAGATTAGGGGAATATAAGATGGGGGGAAAGTCATACGGCGGAAAGAATCCTGCTTTCTATCAAGGAGCATCATCTTCCATTGGTCAAGGAGAAGAATTAAGAAGAAAAATAAAGATCAAAGAATAAATGGTGATAATGAACAGATTATAGTCTTCAGGAGGAAAGAAAACCGAATTCAAAGGCAAAAGATTCTCTTTGACAAGGCAAGAGATTGTTGTTTCCTGAATGTGGCAAAGAAGGAAGGGGTCAGTAATGATAGAAATAATTTGAACTGGAAATAAGGAAATATGAGAAAATTCAAAATAAAAAAAAATAAATTCCAGCCTTTCCAGAAATAATAAGCTCACTTCTGTACAAAGGGGCTTAGAAATGGGGCCTTAAGGAGAAGGGAAAATCTGATCCATGGCAAACTTGTGAACTGATCTAATTAATGATCTCACAAAATACTGGGCATTTACAAATTTCATAAACTAAAATGTCCATGACTCTGAGTGTCATTCAGCTGGCCTTAGGAGCAGTTCACACGATGAAAAGACAGGCATGCCTAGAACAATCTGCAGAAATAAAGGCACAACATTGGGATGCCTGGATTGCTCACTGGGTTAAGCTTTGGCCTTCAGCTCAGGTTATGATCTCGGGTTTCTGAGATGTATTGGACTCTGCTCAGCGAGGAGCCTGCTCTCCCCTCTCTCTCTGCCTGCCTCTCTGCCTACTTGTGATCCCTCTTTCTCAGTCAAATAAATAAATAAAATCTTTTTTAAAAAAGAAATAAATGAACATTATAGAAACATGTACATCATGGCCAACACTCACATATGATTCAGGGGAGTTAGATAAGCTTCAGTGTCCCCTTATTTGCAGGGAACCAGAAGATCAGTGTAGTAGAGTTGAAATACCATGGGCTTGGACTCACTCAGACTGGATTAGCACCAGCTCAGCCATTTACCAACTGAATGACCCTGAGCAGAGGGCTTAGTAACTGCCCATCTCCTCAATGAATATCACAGTGCTTACCACGTGGGCTTGTGGAAAGGGTTAATGTAGAGGTGAAGCATTCAGCACCAAAAAAAGCACATTATATTACTTCTTTGTCTATGATTTTTCAGATTTGTTATAGAGCATAAAAAGGCTTTTAGGTTCAGATTTGTCACTGTTCACAGTAACCTTGTGGAGATGATACATTCACTAATAATCTATGCTATCCATGTCTTAGATATAGCTTCTGCAAGCTGCTCTGCCTCAACTTACATTTGTTTATTAGGGCCTATTTTATCTATTCTTTCTATCTATCATCTATCAATCCATCTATGTATCTTTTTATTATCTATTATCTGTTGAGGGGGGACTTGTTAATAGGGACTTGGATTTGGTTACTGTTATGCTCTATTCACTTCCACTTAAATAGCTCTTTTTCCCCAGTTCTCAGCAATTATGTGAATGAATTGTTAAGCATAGATAGTAAGCATGCATTTATGAGTTTATGTAATGGTTGTATTACCTGTAATTTACTATATAATGCTTGATTACAGAGAGAGAGAGAAAGACATGAAATCGTGTGCCTGTTACTTGGGTTGAGCTACAACTCGAGTACTCATGGTGCTCCAGCCAAACAGCCACACTTGTCTCCCATTAGAGATGTACTCAGTCTCCAGAGACAGTAATGGCAAGAGCTCCTATTATTTACATTGCAAACACTATCTGAAGCTTGGTTATTAGCATGTGCACTTTCAGTGAAGTTTGTAGCCCGTTAGTAAGTGGATACACATTGAAAATATGTTCATATTTGGTAAAACTGAAGGCAAACAAGGTATGTAGATAGGCAAAATATTGCAGAGACATTCTCCTGCATAAACAGGGACATGCAACCAGAGAATTGACAATTCTGAGGGTTGGTTTGATCTTTTCTTGTTCTACATGCAGCCAGGGATCCAGAGAGTTCTGTCTACCTGAATTCAGTCACATTATTAGCAAAAGCCTGTCTGTGAAACCGTGAATGGCCACCTTAAGCCAACATTCCAAGTGAGGCTGTGGTTGTAGTACCTACAAGGACAGAAAGTGAGAACATCATTGATCCATCAGAACAGCTCTTATGAACAGCTTCTGGGCTCACCTGACAATAACTGTTTAATTTTACAAGTCTGTATATGTGTCAGAATTTTATCTGAAACTTGTTACCATTGTGGCCTAGGAGCCAGGTTGTGGGAGGAGAAGGAAAAAAAAAAAACCCCAAAACAAAACAAACAACAACAACAAGAAGAAAACAAACACAAAACCCTGACTTCTGTATAATCAAACCACCTAAGATCAGCTGGCAATACTCATAAAGCTAAGTAATAATAACAAAAATAAACATGAAAGTACCGCTAATCCTATTCAGACAAAAGTCCCCCTTGAATTCCAGATAGGAATTTTTCTGATAAGATCAACATTTTGGCCAATGTTCTAGATCCTTTCACATTCAGGTGTCCATGACTGTTGAGTGATTTCAAATTGCTAAATTTGGTCATGTACATGCTACTTAAAATGTGCTTTTGCCTTTCCTTTCCAATCAGCTTTCAAGCTGGATGAAAACTGCCAGCTAAATGAGAGTCTTGGTTTGTTTTGATATTTGACATTCTCCATCCAAATCTCTGCTCCATAGATGTTGGTTTGAGTTCTGTGGGGGAAACACAATGACTCTTTTGTTCACTCAGAACCATAAATGGTGCTCAGCAAATATTGGTCAAATGAATGAAAGAAACAGTGAATGAGTGGGTATTTTTCTCCCCTTCTCTTCATGCTCTTGAGTGGTTGGCTAAACATCTGTTCCATGGGAGTCTGGGAGTAGGGAAGGGACTGGCAGATGGATATTGCAGCTGGATGCTGCAGGGATCCCATCTTGGGCAAGTCAGTGTTGATGAATCTTTTCTCCAGTTAGGGCTCCACAGGTTCTTGGACAGAATTTCCCTAAGACTTACCCAAGTCACAGATTTAATGACTTTAAAAAACGTGTGAAGTCTCTGAAAACAATGATGCACTACTTTAAGTGGGGAAAACTGAAATTGTGCAGATAAAGAGCTGCTTAAAATAAAAACAAATACAAGAAAATGCCTTATTCCACCAAACTTTGAAAGTCAAAGATCTTGTCCATATTAAACAAAGAACCAAGGTGTGATTTATCTTGTGGCTTCTTCAAGGAAGGTACAGCTTGAAATTATCCTCAGGATAGCTTATAATATCCCTTGGAGAGTACCGTCTCCTAAATAAGAGGTGGCAAATTAATGGCGCTTGGCTGAACACAGCTTGCTGCCTGCTTTTGTAAATAAAGTTTTATTGGCACACAACCATACCCATTTTACATTTTGCTGCTTTCCTGCTACAATGCATCATCAAGTAGTTGCAACAGAGACTGTCTGGCAGGTGAAGCCTAAAATATTTGCTATCTGGACCTTTAAAGAAGTTTGTTGACCTCATCCTAAATGTCTTCAAGATTTATCCTCTAGCCACAAGTAATGATGACCTTCTCTATATAATTAAAGTGACCAAAATAATGATAGAAGGTATACAATATGCTTAGAAGTACTGGGATTAATTATTTAGTTATGAAAAGGGCTGGATGCTTTATTGGTTTGTTTGTTTGTTTGTTTGTTTTTAAAGATTTTTATTTATTTATTTGAGAGAGAGAGTGAAAGAGAGAGAGCATAAGCCTGGGGAAAGGCAGGGGAGAAGTAGACTCCCTGTTGAACAGACAGCCCAATGCAGGGTCTGAACCCAGGACCCCAGGATCATGAACTGAGCTGAAGGCAGACACTTAACTATCTGAGCTACCCAGGCACTCCATTATTTTTTATTTAAACTTTGCCCCATTCTAAGAAGGATTTGAAGTGGTTCATGAAAACAAATACAATATCATTACCAAATTGAAGTGTTCATAAAACCCTAAACAGAGAAGATATAAACTAAAATAAGAGGTGAAAATAAAGTAGGAGTTTTGTTGTTTAGATTTTACCCTTTAATTCTGCACTATTTTATGTTAGTATTAAACCCATTGTTTTTTATTTGTTGTCTATCAGATCTTAGTTCTTTCAAGACCTTTTCAATTATCAAATATTTCAGTTTATTAATGAGTATCACAAGTACTCATGCACACATTACCCACATTTTTCAAAGTAGCATCAAATAATGTTGCCATATTTGCATAGACCTTCTTAAAGTAAGACATACAATGAACATTCATTGATACCATAAGTTGCCACTATCCCGTTGGCTTCTTTCACCAAAAAAACTACTAGTCTGAAGATGGTTCACATATCTCTGATCCATATCTTAAAATTCATTATATATATATATATATATATATATATCCATATGTATTTTATTTTTTAAATTTACATGAATGAGGTATTATTTGTATAAAATATTTCTGCAATGTGCTTTATTTCTCAATGTTAGGCTTTACAAAGTTATCTATGCTGAAATAAGTAGATGTGTAGTTTACTGATTTTAACAACTGTGCAGTAATTAAAATTCACCTCCAATTTAGTTCATTGCCAATGAAGAGATATTTAGATTATTTCAATTTTAGAGTACTAAAATACAAAAAGTACT
Source organism: Mustela nigripes (assembly GCF_022355385.1). NCBI lineage: Eukaryota > Metazoa > Chordata > Mammalia > Carnivora > Mustelidae > Mustela > Mustela nigripes. The sequence goes on along the minus strand of NC_081563.1, from coordinate 93,734,034 downwards.
TCTGTTGAATCATTATGGTGTATACCTGAAAGTAGTGTCACATTGTGTGTCAACTATACTCAAATTAAAAAAAAAAATCTAAGAAATCACAAAAAAGAAAACGAAAAAAAGAAAAGGAGGGGAAAAAAATAGTGCTTCAGTGAACACTCCTCCTTGTGCAACATGGGAGTTTCTTTAGGGTTTATGCTTGGGACAGAAATAAGTAGATCATAGCTAAATTTTCCTTTGAGCTGGTAATATGACTTTATACTTTGACTATTAGAGAAGCATCCCATTTCTCTATATTCTAAAGGACAAATCCTCAAAAAGAGGAAAGAAATGAACAGAAACAAAAAGTAAGAAATAAAAAAGGAAGATGTAGCCAGAGATGTGTAAAGAGCCCTACCCTGGAAGCTTTTCTGATACCCCTGAGAGTTCTAACTATACTGTGTAAGGAAAGAAAAGCCTTCAGAATCCCTGGTTTTGGCTTCTGACTCTGACTTACAAGTGAATATAATCTTTTCTTCTTTTCTTTTTTGAATCTTAAACACATTGCTAAAGCAGGAGTCTTGAAAACTGGCAATAGTCTCAACTATTTATTGATTCGATCTTGGGAATGTTAAGAGTCAGGTGTTTGTGGCCTCCTGCTGGCCTCAGTTACTAGGAGATAATTTGCTGAATATCCTCTTGCCTTCAACAGCTATCAGTAGGGAGTCCTAAAAGAAATACTACACATCCCACAAAAAATACTATGTATGTACCTTCTAGGTTCATGGAGAAGCCACAAAAGTAGACTAAAATCTGTTTTTAAAATGATGATCGTTCCAAGTTTGGATGCAGATGGGTTTGTCTAATCCAACACAATTCCTTGGTTTGGTATCTCTTGTCATCTTTTCTTTCTTTTTATCCCAAAGGTCTCTCACCATGCTGGACAAAGGCAGCTATAACCTTCTTCTGAAGTTGTGCTATTGTCCTTATCTTCTGACAGCCACCTAGAAGGATGGCAATTTGAACAAGGATGAAGTCACAACTCTTGGATACCTGAGCTGGTTCACCTTCCTTAGAGTGTTCTGGAGAAATGGACAAATCCACTTCTTTCTTCCAGTCTTCCTAGGTCAAATAGCGTCCACAGATAGAGCCAGAAGCAAAGCAATCTAGATCTGAGGGTGGCAATAAATGGCAAGTTATTACTCCAGGACCTCTGAGAAGGTGTGTGCTTACACACAGAGTACGGATTCTTTCATTTGGGAATTATTTCATTTTGGATTTCTACATTTTCAAATTAAAGAAAGACACATTAAAATAGGACAGGGGAAAAAAGAACCCCAAGCCTAAAGAAAGCAGTTGTAGAGTAGGAGCTGGAGTTGGCCCTAGGGGTGACCAAAGACTGGAACCCTGTCTCCTGTCCTTGTTCTCTTTGTGTGCTTGCCTCTTCATTCCTGACTGGTGGTCAGAGGAAGATGGAGTTAATGGTTTCTCTGGAATGGTGAGACTTGCCTCCTTGCAATGCTGGGACCATGGAGGAACCAGGACCCTCCAAATCAATTCCAGTTAAAGGAATTTTCATATACTTGGATTGATTCAGTTTAGGTAGTTCAGCCCACCAGTGCCCAGGATATCAGAGACTCATGACTGATAGTCTTAACAGATTCAATGGCTGAATGGGAGAAATACATATTTCACCTGAAAGAAAGTGCTAGAAAGACAGACACAATCATGATGCCTACTGCTTATGTACATCTTGATGGTGCCACAAGAACTTTATGCGAGAGCATGCCAGAATTTCCAGATTCAGATAGCTTTGCCTTGATCCATGCGGCATAGAAAATAATTTCCACTATGTTTTGGTCTACCAATTCTAATGATCAGCCCTTTTCTGTGTGTTTTGGTCATTTCTAATAACTGAATATGCTCTGGACTTTCTTCTTACCTAAAAGTCTCCTTAAGCAAAAATTTAATTCGGTTGTCACCCAAAGCATTAAGGTCCAAGGGCTTTGGTGAGGCCACAGTGCTTTGTCATCTCTTGTGGCCAATCAAACAAATTTTCAAGTGCTTCCTTGCTCTATAGTAATGAGGGCCATGCTGCATGACTCATAGCCAAACAAGATGGGGGGAAACACTGCAGGGACACTCTTAGATAGTCTATGCCATGCAGGGGATATGCTTTCCATAACAAATCCAACTTTACATCTGAATTCATGGCTGAGTTCATCCCATGTGGGTTTCACTAGCTGCTTCTTTCCTAGGCCAGATTTGGATTTTATGGTATTTCTTGGAAGGAAAAGGGAAGACTTCATCTTGAGAATATTTCTCATTTTATAGATGAGAAAACCATGGCCCAGAGATGTCATAAGACATGGACAGAGCCATTTGGCCCACGAAGAGTGGACCCAAGGTCTCCCGAGGAATCTCACAACAAGCAACATCTATTAGATACCTGCTATGTACATCGTCTGGGCCTTTGGGTAGGGGAAGGGAATTAAGGAAGGCTAAAGCATGGCCCTCTTTTCCTGTAAGATTCTATAGGGTCCCCACACACATGAAAACTCTGAGAATACAGATTTATGGTTCACATTTTTTCCTCTAATAGAGGACCTTACAATTAGTTAAATGAAATTCAACATGAAAATTATCACAGCCATTTATCCTATATGTAGAACCTATCACACAGATTAAATAAATTCTTTGCAACACAAAGACCCCTCATAATACTTCTCACATATTACCTGTTGTGCTTTGGTCATGGCTCTGCACATAGAACATTGAATAAATGCTGCTGACTACCTGACTTATGACCACCAGCCCCTCTTGACCACATATGGTGTCAGAGTTGGGAGCTGTGGTTTTCTAAGGGTTAACTGGGAAAGGAGTGTGGGATTCCAGGGCCTGCAGTTGATTTCCAAGGGTCCCTCCTTGCAGGGCGAATACCAGCACAACATCTGGTGTGCACCTGAATAAATCCAAGAAGTTTCCTTTTCAGTATTGTATAAATTCTGCACCTTGACTCATGGCTATTAAACCCACTGTGGTAAGATCTCCAGCAAGCATGGCAGTATTTCATTCATGAGGGAGGACCACTCCAAGAAGAGCAGCATGAAGCTATCTCTACCCACCCTGCACCCCAAGCCTATGGAGAAAGCTGTCATCTAGTCTCTTTATGCTAATAATTCCATTTAGCTCACTCATTTTTTAAGGCAATTTTTCCAATTAGAGATAAGTCCTCTGTTATGTTCTCCTGCCCCCAGAATCCTTCTCTCTCTCTCCTCCAGACAGTTTCCTTACAAAAGTGACAGCCATGAACACCCATCTAACACTTCTTCTGCATCCTGGTCAACTGAGACTCATCATTCAATGTGACTTAAATTAAAAGCAGGCCCTTGGGAGGAGTGCTAGCTATCTGTCCTCCTTCTTTCTGCTTTGCTCTTACCTTGTGCTGCTAAACAAAATTCTCTGAAGGGCTCTTGGCAGAGTTGGTAGTCCACAATCCTGGCCTCCAGTCACTTTTCCTGAGTGAGAGTTAAAACTGGAATCACAGAATATCAGGTTCTAGAAGGTTATTTAGTCTCCTTCCCCCATTGTGCAGATGAAATAGATGAGGTCTCCAGTAAGATCTTACTGCTTCCCAGGTCAGCAAGGGTTCTCATGCTTCATGGTCTTGTATCCTCTCTCTTCTATTTCCATGTACCTTTCTTATTGCTGCAACCATGTGGTGAACTCCAACTCACCATGTCTCACTAAGCTGTAGTGGCACCACTTCTGAGAAATATAATTTTCTCCTTCTGCCCCCCATCTTACCACTCTGCCCTGGAATTCGTTATTCTCTCTTTGGGCTTCCTAGTTTTGCATAACACATCCATTATAGCTTCTCACAGTACATGACAGATGCTGTCTACAGTGCATGACAGATGCTGTCTTACTTCCCCACCCCACATTACCCACCCCCCCCCAAAAAAAAAAAGGGAAAAAAAAAAACAGGCCCTGAGACAATGATTCTAATGCTCAACATTTGACTTGGGACAAAGCTTCAGGAGCCATTTAAAGAGATGGGAAGAAAGGAGGACCTGTAAAGGGTGAGGAATGGAGCAAGTTATGTCTGTGGTCAGTGTGGTTCATTTTAAGAACACACCTCAGAGAACTGTCCCACTAAAGAGTCAAGGAAGCTGGTCCATTGATCTACTGAACTAGGTACCTCAATTTTAGGAGGTTGTTTCTGAAATATGAACTTTCTGGCATGTTTAGCCCCCTTCAAACTTTGGGCAAAGCATACTCTCAACCAGAGGAAGTTCTTAGACACAAAGACCTAGAACTAAATACTGGGGATCTCGAGCATGGGCTAAGAGTCCAACAGTGTTTTCTGAGACACTTACTTGTTTGTGTGCCCAGAGGAGCAGAGCCTGGATATTATCTCAGCATCCCCAATATATGGCTCATAACAGACATGCTTCTTATTTTAGTTGAACTCGAAAATGAACTTATAACCTTACAGAATGAAGGGACAGATGGAGACCCTGAAGCTGGGCTCTTGGCTCAATATTTTTCAGGAAAAGTTTTCAGAATTTTCAGCCAAATAACCCTCTTCTAACATCAGAGGATTTGGATATATATTCCTGGGAGTCTTGGGGCACTTAATCCAAAGTAGCCTGTCACCACCAAAGAGCTTCTTTGGGGCTTTTTTAAAAATTTATTTTTAAAAATTATATTCTATTCTATAGCATATCCACATTTCTTTTAGCATTTTTAAAGCATTTAAATTACTGGTTAAGTTACTAGCTATTGTTTGTGCATTTTTGGTGAGAAGTTAATGGTCTAGTGTAATTTCCTTGGGCTTCATGTATCCCCCCAGCTCACGACATCCCCAAGGGTGAGGGTCACATTACTCTTTCATGGAGGAACTACATGTGATGACTGCCATGAACTCTGACACCTGGGACATTACCTGAGACATTACCAGGCCTCCTGCCCTCAGCCCTGGTCTCCACGCTGATAAGCGAAGTGCTGATTAACATATTGTGCTATCCCACTGTTCCACTTCATTTTGTATAAAAGCCTGGCCCCATAAATGTAGAACTACTGTCCAAGCAGTTGAGAATCTAGGTAGTGCCAAAGTGGGGAGAGGGAGGAGCAGGTATATAAGGAGTAAGATCTAAAATGTCTTCTCAGAGGGGTTGCCTCCATAAAAACTACCATTCCCAGATCTCCCTTTTGGGGAATGGAAGAACTAGACCACTTTTCAAGCATTTCTCCTTCCCTAACACAGTGTCAAGCTTTCCAACTTCTGTCTTCCCTGCCCCACTTTTTTACTCTGCTCCTTCCCCTCCCCCCCGCAGCAGTCTTGGGTTTCCCCATAGGCCTGGTCATATGTTGGTCACTACCCCGTTGGTGGTCACTTGCTCCTGTTAAACCTTAAGGGACCCTGTGATTACAAGTACTCAATGTCCTTAGAAAGAATTGGGGGTTATAAATATAAATGCTTCTTTTTCTCCATATAGTCCTTGTGATCAGAAACAGAGCCAGGAGAAGAAAACTCGAAATCCACTTTCATTTACCATAAAGCATCTGATATTTCATCTTTAGTTTGAATGTTTAATATCAGCTAAAATTAAAAATTAATAGATAGTGTTAATAGTTAAAGTCTTATTAGATGCACACACACACACACACATATCCACTCTCACACATATATGTATATGTACATCAATGCACATGTAAATATATATGCATTGTATAATACACACACACACACACACACACGTATTCTATAAATAAGATTTGCAGAGAGGAAGCTCATGGAGCTGATTCTCTGCTTTATGTGCCTTTATGTGCCTTTTCTCATCTTCAAAACCTTCAGTGATCATTCTTCCCTCAACTCTGATGTCACCACATCCAGAAAGTCTTCCTTGGAACTCCTGCTAAGTGGAATTCAGTGTTACCTCTTTGTTCTTTCTGTCTTTCCTTGGTGCCTGAATGATGGCAAATTAGAGGTAGATGCCATCTCAGATTGAATCCCCCCCCCCAAAAGAAATCATAAGACAAGGATTCGAGTGCAAGTAGTTTATTTGAGAAGAGAGTGACCCCAGGTAAGTTTGCTCAACACTGTCATACAAATTGTTCTGTTGCTTCAGTCCCTATGAGAAACAGACCCTAGGGCAGCTGTTCTACTTGCCAGCGCTTTGCTGCCCACAGGCCACTTCACCCAGCTTCACTGCCTCTAACCTGGGGTGTAGCAGGGAAAACTTGCTTTGCAAGTATGTTCCTTGGCCTGTATAGGACTGCAGGTCACTTGGTTCTGTGGATTTCTCTCAATATATTCTTATCTGCTCTTCATCTTTCAGAACTGTCTCAGTCCTGGTGTGCCCAAAGCCCCCTTTGCTGCATTCCAGAGCCAACATGGATTTTGTTGAGTGGACACTCCCTATGAATTAGGTAGGGGATCCTTTGCGTTTGGGGAAAAAATGTGTCAAGAATAGTCAGTAGAGGGGCGCCTGGGTGGCTCAGTGGGTTAAAGCCCCTGCCTTCAGCTCAGGTCATGGTCCCAGGGTGCTGGGATTGAGCTCTGCATTGGGCTCTCCGCTCAGCGGGGAGCCTGCTTCCCTTTCTCTCTCTCTGCCTGCCTCTGCTTACTTGTGATCTCTGTCTGTCAAATAAATAAAATCTTAAAAAAACAAAAACAAAAACAAAAACAAAAAACACCTTTTAACAAAAAAAAAAAAAAAAAGAATAGACAGTAGAGGGGCGCCTGGGTGGCTCAGTGGGTTAAAGCCTCTGCCTTCGGCTCAGGTCATGATTCCAGGGTCCTAGGATTGAGCCCCACATCGGGCTCTCTGTTCATCGAGGAGCCTGCTTCCTCCTCTTTCTCTGCCTGCTTGTGATTTCTCTCTGTCTGTCAAATAAATAAATAAAATAAAATCTTTTAAAAAAAGAATAGTCAGTAGAAAAATATACTAAGTTAGTAAATTTAAACAAGAGCACGCAGGTAATGCAGGCTTTGGGGATGACAATCACTACTTGGTGAAGAGGCTGGTAGACTTATCCATGGTTTCACCTTCTTACAACCCTTAAAGAACCCAGCACCCAGTACTTTACTGGGTAGAATTAAAGTTTTTTAAAGTTTTTAAAAATAAAATCACCACTGACTACACCACTAGTTACTCTGATACTCTGTCCCTGCATTATAATTAGAAAAAAAAAAAAAAAACAGGTAAAGAGTTAAGAGTCACTGGGCACAGAACAAAAGTTGTTCTTGCTTTAAGAGAAAGCTTTGTGCAAGAAGAAACATGAAAACGACAGATGCTGGCGAGGATGCGGAGAAAGGGGAACCCTCCTACACTGTTGGTGGGAATGCAAGCTGGTGCAGCCACTCTGGAGAACAGCATGGAGGTTCCTCAAAATGTTGAAAATAGAACTGCCCTATGACCCAGCAACTGCACTATTGGGTATTTACCCTAAAGATACAAACGTAGTGATCCAAAGGGGCACATGCACCTGAATGTTTATAGCAGCAATGTCCACAATAGCCAAACTATGGAAAGAACCTAGATGTCCATCAACAGATGAATGGATCAAGAAGATGTGGTATATATACACAATGGAATACTATGCAGCCATCAAAAGAAATGAAATCTTGCCATTTGCGACAACATGGATGGAACTAGAGCGTATCATGCTTAGCGAAATAAGTCAAGCAGAGAAAGACAACTATCATATGATCTCCCTGATATGAGGAAGTGGTGATGCAACATGGGGGCTTAAGTGGGTAGGAGAAGAATCAATGAAACAAGATGGGATTGGGAGGGAGACAAACCATAAGTGACTCTTAATCTCACAAAACAAACTGAGGGTTGCTGGGGGGAAGGGGTTTGGGATAAGGGGGTGGTATTATGGACATTGGGGAGGGTATGTGCTTTGGTGAGTGCTGTGAAGTGTGTAAACCTGGTGATTCACAGACCTGTACCCCTGGGGATAAAAATATATGTTTATAAAAAATAAAAAATTAAAAAAAAAGAAGAAGAAACATGAAAACAAAGGTGAAATAGTGAAGAACAAACATTTGGATTTTGTGTAAATAAAAATGAGGCTTTTCAGATGGGAGAGCATCTAGGTACAGGACATGTCCCTGATTTCTCCACCTGAGTGGTGACTACCAAGGCCAATCAAACAAGTAGTTGAACTTTGGATTTCTCTCCCCTGTTCCCAAACATCTTTGCTAAGAGACTGCCTAAGAACAAAACTAACACAAAGGAATCAAGGCCAAGTAATGGAGGTGCACCTCATAATGGTGTCATTTGAGAACTCGGATCCTGGTGATGACTTGTCATGGTCATTCCATTTCCATGCATCAGTACATTTGTCTCTTTGCTTAAGACTATTTAGGTTGGGATTTTTATTCTTCCTGTTGGAAGATTCTATCTAATATATTCTCAATTTGGATGCAAGTTCTGGAGGGAGAGTGATAGTTCTTCATAAATCCAGAGATTTCAGAAGAATGTGATGAAGAAAGCAAAGGATCTGATGTAAAACACACAAATATTTAATAAATAGGAAGTCCCAGCTTTCTGTAAAGTACAGCATCTAGATCATAGCATTAGTTTAAGGTTAAGTAAGATAAAATATATACACAAATATTTATATACATATATGTGTATGTACACATATGTGTGTGTGTGTACCTGGACCCAAGTAAAATAATCCATGACCCCTATGGTCTACTGTCTACATGAGGGAAACTCAAGGAACCCCAGCCCAGTCAGTGTAGTGACCAGAGAGTTCTACCATTTTACCATTGAATGGGATCAAATTCATTACCCATGGCCACACTTGTCAAAATCTTCAGAAATTCTTTCAAAGTGCTCTAGAAGCCCACACCCCCTATGTCAACACTAGCCCTGGTCTGTGACTTTCCCCTCCTCTACCCTCGCTGCTTTCTGGTCCAGAGTTATATTTGAGAGATAGTGTTCATTTGTTGAGTGAACAAAGGCTCAAAATAGCAGACTTACGGGGTCATCTTAACAAGAACAGAAATGATGTCCTTTCCCTACATAAATGTTGTAACCTTAATAAGAACACAAACGATGTCCTTTCCATACATAAATGGTTGTCATTGTTATTACTGATATGGTGGGACTAAGAATTTCATCAAGAGAAGTGCCTTTCCAAGGAAAACAGAGAAAGCAGCCTCGAAGGCCCGGCATGATGCTGGGACCTCTCTGAGGAGCGGGCAAGAAATCAACATGGCAGTCAGCACTGAGACTGTAATAGAGGAATGGATGCCCTGCTAATTACATACCCAGATGTTCCTCAATATAGATTTAGGCCATGTTGTCTCCATAAAATTAGTAGTACTTGTCCCTAGAAGGTACATTTTCTTTAATGCTGATCAAAGGTGGCCTAGCAGTGGAGTTGAGAAAACAATGAAAACACAGAGGCGCAACAGAAGTGCATTCCACCTCACTCACCAGAATAAACTATCCCTCCATCTCCCAGGGTGGTGAGAGAGGAGGTACCCACAATGCTGCTCATGCTGGGCTTGGCCCATGATGCACCACCCATGACTCAGATTCTGAGGTGAATGAAGAGGGAGATCACTTCCTGGGTGAAGGATCAGGTTTCCTGAGCAGAGAGTAGAATTTCAAAGGCAGCTTTCAGTAGTAATATATACAGGGAGCCTCTCCCTCTCCTTTCTTCCATCCCCCAACTCCTGCCTGCCATCCGTGTGCCTCCCTCCACATCTTGGGGCTGCAGAGTCAAGTGAGATTCAAGGAGTCTCTACAGAAGACCCTGGAGCAGAGGCTGCCGGTGGCTGACCCAGAGCCCCAGGGGTGTTTCACTGGCTGCCTGGGGATCTGCTGGAAAGGCTCTCCACGGCCATGTTTCTGGGCATCTGTTCTTCCGCCAGCTTCCCAGAGAGCTACCTGGAGCCAGCGACAGACTGATAAGATGTCTAAGAGCCCAGCTCACTGGGCTTCAGGCAGAACAGGCTTTCTGTACCATTTAATCCCAGCTCAGCTCCCCATGGGGACCAGAGAATGCAGGGTTTATGTTACCTAGAGCCATATATTTTTTGACACCTAAAGCTCCCCATAGGTGCAGTCAAAAATGGGATCTGTGAACTACCAGTTACAATGGGTCCCTCATTGTTTAGATAATGGGGCTGCAAAGTCAAAAAATTCATTTTTATTCTTGGTGGTTACACCATTTCCACAGCTCTTTGCACAGCGTTAGTTGTGTTACCAGCCTTCATGGGGATCTGACGACAGAACATTGCTCAATGGCACAAGCTCACTGGTATAAATTGGTTGGCACCAGTTACAGAACACTTGCTGATGTGGGCCTTTCCTTCACCCACAGTGGAGACTCTGGTTTTACTTTTACTTCCATGTTTTAGAGGTGCCTGGCCAGTCAGCTTTATTTTCTTTGTATGATTCTAAAAATAACAACTATCTGCTTTTATGTTTTATTGAAAACGGCCCCATCAATTCACAAGGAGGCACCTCCTTTTAATGGGTGCTAATTCAGTTCCGCAATAGCAATAGCAGAAAAGATAAGTATTTTGACATATGTTATTTTAAAAGTCTTAGGATCTGAGAAGCCAAAGGCAAAATATGCTCAGAAATGAATGAAAACATGTGAAGCCAAAATACGCATTCTGGCCTCTGAGTCTGAGCCTGCTTCCTGGAATGCCCTGTCAAATACCCTCCTCACCAAAGGATCCTTCCACATCAAGTCTTCCAAGAAACACCATCTGGTCATTCCAATCCCACACATTCCTGCTATGCACAATCACATATTAATTACATTGCATATTTTCTATTTAATAATATCACATAGAGAAGTCACATGGAAGAGCTTCATAGAACTTGTTCAGAACCTAGCCCCAGGGTACACTGTGATTCTGAGCCTCTGTTTCTTCTTCAGTTATGTGATCCTGTTATTTCACAGGGCTGTGTGTAGGTTTATGTTAAAACACTGTCTTGGAAATCCAACAGATTAGACTCTCAGTATATATTTTCCCTCCCCTCGTCACTGCCTTCTTTGTGGGTTTTTTTGTTTTGTTTTCCTTTGTTTTGCTTTTGAGAATGTGTGTGCAGTGGGAAGGGGTAGAGGGAGAGGGAGAGAGAACTTCAAGTGGGCTCCATGCTCAGCATGGAGCCTGATGTGGGTTCAGTTTCACTACCCAGAGATTATGACCTGAGCCAGAATCAAGTGTTGGATGCTTAACACACTGAGCCACCCAGGAGCCCCTTTCCTTCTTCATGTTACTCCTTATTTTGTAGATGAGGGATATGTGTGTTGTGGTTTTCAACTGTATAGCAAGCTACTTATGAGTAGGGGATCTGAGCACAAGTGTTTATTTGAGAGGTGATCCCAGGAAGGAAGTGAGAAGGGAAGGATCTATAAGGGAGCTATCAAGCAAGTTGCTACTTTGTTTGGGCAATTGGCCCCTAATGCTGCAAATAAACTCTGGAAAGTGACAGGAAACATGCATATTGGTTTTTCAATCTCAGGGGCTGGGGGCTGGAGTATTAGGGCACCAATCTCCATCAGCCTTTTGGTTAAAGTCTGTCCCAGGGTCCTTCCAGCCTTCTCTTCTCATACAGAGTCAACTTCCAAGGCTCCAAAGAAAGAATAAAGTAAAGAGGCAGCACTTCCACCCTCAGGTGGTCAGCCCCGGAGGAAATGGGCCGGTATCGCCAGTATCTGTTAGAGTGACTTTGAGAAAAAAAAAGTTTATGATTATGACCGACTCCAAAAGAAAAGTTGGAATATAAATATGGACCTTTATGCAATGCATGGGGTTAGTTGTGGACTTCTTTTGCTGACAAGGAGGGGAAGATTTCAATTCTGCATCAAAGATCTTACTTAAATCTGACTGGAGGACTTCTTGGAAAGCCCAGTTAGCTTCACTATATACGACAGAGAAGTTGAAAGGCACATATGTATGTGTGTTTATATGTGTATATATGTATCCATCTAAGAAGCTGGTTGCAAAAGCTCCTCTTAAAAGTTTAGCCAAGAAACCAATCAGACTATCCAGAATTATTACAAGGAGATGGATAAGTACACACTGAAAAAGAAGACAAAGGGTGGACTGGTGAGTCCTGACCCATGCAAAGGGGCATCCTCAGAGAAAGAAACATGGACATGAGCACGGAGGGTTGCATGGCAGTTAACTAGGTGAAAGGTGGAGGTGGAGATGGGGTCAGGGACTATATATATCTTAAGAAGAGAGGTCATGGTGTGAGAAGCCCCATGGCAGGAGGGAATGTGGGCAGAAGCCAACATGAGAAATGACTCCAGGAGTTTTGACTCCAAGTCCCAAAGTAACATGCATTAGCAATGTGACCTTGGCTAAATTAGTTACCATGTCTGCGTCGAATCTTCTGCATCTGAACAATGAAAAAAAAATCCTACTTTAGGGCAGTACCAATAGCAACTTCTGGAATGATGTTCTATATCTGTGTTCTCTATCTGTGGTGTTCAGCATAGTAGCCACTGGCCATCTGTGACCATTGAGCCCATGAAATCTGTCTACTGAGCCTGAGAAACTGGTTTTTACATTTTATTTAATTTCAATTAATAGAAACTTAAATAGCCACAGATGACCAGTGGCTGTTGTATTGGATAGTGCTGCTTGAGAGCATGGTTTCAGGAATGAAATAAAATTCATCCTTATACCTGAAGCATCTGGCACAGAACGGTGCTCCATCCACCTTGGTACCCCACTTGTGGTAAGATCCTGGTTTCATAAGCCAGGTTTCTGTATCCAATGCTAATTTAAAATTGCCCCTTAAATAAAAATGCATTTGGTTCCAATGTGGCTGCTGCCAGTAATCCCCACTGGTAGTAACGACAATCCTGGCACTGTTCCAGCAGCATGACTGACTTGACCAGTTGAAGACAAAATTCAAATGCCAACCATTAAACAGTATGAAATATCTCAATTTTAACCAAAACTGAGGGCAAGAACTGTCTCCAAGGTTGCAGAAGCAAGGCTCAGCAGATGACCCAAAAGACAAGAAGAAAAGCTCCGTTTAAAGAATAACAATCAGTGGCTGAAAGCTATTAAGTTCGCTCTTCTAGTTCAAAGGGATTTGAAATGGCAATTTGTCAGGCAACTGTTGTCACTTTAGATGCCCCTACTTGCTTTCTTTGAAGCCCTTGATTGACTACAGGAGGCTATACCAGATTCTTCTAAGGACAGGATTTCCACAGTTGAACACATTTATGTCACAGTAATTATGACTCTTCCCAAATTTAATCAACAAAAGGCAAAAGAGTGCAAGTTTGAGAAAATATGCATGTGTTCTGCAGAGTCCAGGGGATGGTTGGGGTGACTGTGCACAGACTCAGACTGTGCACAGACGCAGACAACCAGCTAGGCAGTTTCAGGCACTCACTTGTGCTGGTCAGGTGCTATAGAAAGTTTCTTTGTAGGCGAGGGATTGACATGAATAATTTCTGGGAGAAACAGGCAACTGAGAAAGAAGCAACTTAACAGTATTATCTCTCTAGCTAGCAGAGGTAGGAGTTTAGAAGGTAGGAATTTAGAACAGAGTATCGGAAAACAGATGCAAAGGAAATGTGCCCCTGCGAAACGGCGAGCTATAACTGGAAATGGGTGCAAAGGGAAATGAGCAAGTGTGAAAGGGAAGGGTAGCTAGTGCCTTCTTGACTCAGACTTACTTCTGGAAATCTACAGAATTGACAGAGAATGGGATAGCCCTCAGAAGCGTTGTTGCATTAGAAAAACCTATTTGCAAGTTAATTTGCTAGCGTTGAGGCTTTCGATAACTTACTCATCAGCAATGGGAAGTGTGCCTAGGGGTGTGCATGGTGAGAACTGCCAGAGTGACAGTCCAGCCTACGCATCACAAGGAAGGTCACGCCAAAAGGACTGAGGCTCAAGGGGGGCAAGCTGTCTTCATAGCCAACCTCTTTCTAAACATCTATAAGCTCTATAACTCAGGCAACAGCAGTGTCCTAGACAGGAAGAGGGAGAGGGATACAGACAGTAAAGATGGGATCTCAGGGTCCCTGAAGAGAGGGCCAGCAAGGTGGACTCCTGCCCAGCAGCTGTGTGCCAGATGTCCCTGCTATGCAGCCTTGGGGACACATTCATGGCAGATAACTAAAGAGAAACTCTGGCAGAAAATAAACCTATGATATCTGCATACAAAATGTGGGGACAGAGCCAGGAGCAAGGTCAGAAAAAGAAACTCACCAAAGGTAAGGATGAACAGATGCAAGATAGGCGAAGCAAGGAGGGTTCTGGAAAGCTAGGATGGGAGAAAGTCACGCTTGTAAATGCTTTACAGGTGTGCACTCCCAGGTGCAGGGAGCCACGCCAAACATTTGCAATGAGAAAGCACAAGAACACACAGTAGGAGGCTCAGAGATCAACACCCCAGCCCAAGCCCCAACATTTGGCCCTTCAATCTGTAATGTGTGTGTGCCATCTGCATAAAGAGTGTGCACAGCAGTGTGATGCCACATGGGCCATGTGAGTGACCTGAGGACTGCTGAGCAGTGCATCTCAGGTGTCTGAACAGCATCCACTCTCCCTGAGCAAACCAAGAGGAAATTTACCCCACCATGAGATTCTGCCTGAATTACTCAGGTGAAAAAAATAACAAATGACTATATATATAGTAGGAGTCATGTGATCTCAACATTTAATCCAATTAGCAGTCTGTAAAGATAGTTAGAAGAAGAAATGTAAGACTTTCATCTTGACAAGCTAATTGGTTTTCGTTCTGGGAAAAAAAAAATGCGTCTTCCAAATAAGAAAAGGTGATGGGAAAATATTTTTTCTGGGGTTTCCATTATCACTTTTCTAGGAAAGACAGTTTCCAAGAACCTGAATTGGTAGGCCAATGGCAGCCTTGTGCAGAACTTTGAAAAAGCTGAGTGTGAGATGCTAAGAATCTCACAGATGAGCATTGTCTCCTGAGACATTTGCACGTGGCACCTGGAAAACAAAGAAAGTGGTAGCTTTTTTCAAATTAAAAAAAAAAAAAATGTAAAGCCTCACAAGCTCACGAAGGGGTTATATTCTATTATGATAATAATCATTATTTTTATTATTTTAATTGAGATAAAATACACACACAAACACATAAAATACACATAAAACATACCGTCTTAGCCATTTTAAGTGTGTGGTTCGGTGGCAGTAAATACATTCTCATTGTTGGGCAAACATCACCCCTATACATCTCTTTTCATCTTGTAAAACTGAAACTTCAGACCCATCAAACAACAAAACTCCCCATTCCTTCCACCTCTCAGATTCCAGAAACCACCATTTTGCTTCCTGTCTCTATGAATTCAATGACTCTAGGTGCTTCAAGTAAGTGCTTAGTATCATACAGTATGTGTCATTTTGTGACTGCCTTATTTCATTTAGCATAACGTCCTCAAGGTTCATCCATGTTGAGGCAGGTGTCAGAACGTCTTTCCTTTGTAAGGCTGAATAATAATCCATTGATGTAGATATCATATGTTTATCTGTTTATCTGTCCATGAGACACTTAGTTTGATGCCACTTTTTGGCTATTTTGAGTAATGCTGCTATGATCATTAGTACTTGAATATCTGTTCAAGACTCTGCTTTCAACATTTTTGGGTATAAACTCAGAAGTGGAATTTCTGGATCATATGGTAATCTTATTCTTATTTTTTTGAGGACCCTTTTTACTGTTTTCCATAGCAGCTGCTCATTTGACATTCCCATCAGCAGTGTACAAGGGCTTCAATTTCTCTGCAACTTCTCCAGCATTTGTCATTTTCTGGTTTATTTCATTTAATTTGGGTTTTTCAGTTTGATTGTTTTAAATAGTTGCCATTCTAATGGATATAAAGTGATACAAAGGCAGTATCTTTAATCATATGAAACTTCCAGAATTTTCTTCTTCCTTCATTGATTTATTCATTCCTATACTCAACTAAGTATTTATTTTAGGGTCTTATGTACGACTTATAGCCCTTCAACCAGTTACTACTTCAAAAATTGCATAGATTTTGTGCATCAAGATAAGAGTGCAGATGAAGGAAAATCCATCGGCAGATCGAAGAGAAGAAGAACAGCAATTCTGGAAACAGAAA